>NC_061510.1:5281965-5302064 GCF_022539505.1 Lolium rigidum | reverse complement strand
CTGCTCATACATTCATACCACCCGTATTTCACTATCTCTTCGCCGAACTAGTGCACCTATACATCCGACAAGTGTATTGGGTGTGTTGGGGACACAAGAGACTTCTTGCTTTGTGGTTGCAGGGTTGCATGAGAGGGATATCTTTGACCTCTTCATCCCTGAGTTCGATAAACCTTGGGTGATCCACTTAAGGGAAACTTGTTGCTGTTCTACAAACCTCTCGCTCTTGGAGGCCCAACACTGTCTACAAGAATAGAAGCACCCGTAGACATCAAGCACTTTTCCGGCGCCGTTGTCGGGAGGAAAGGTAAAAGTACTCACACTCCGGATCTCGGCTACTAAGCTATTTTCCGGCGCCGTTGTAAGTGCTCGAAGCTATTTCCTTTAGATCCTGCAATTGCATCTTTTTGTTTCTTGTTTTACACTAGTTTGGCATAATGGAAAGCAACATGGAGCTTTTTATTCTTTTTCCTGAGCTAAGACATGGATGGTTTGATGCGAAAATTAAAAAACCCATGGAACATATTAGTATGAACACTTTGAATACCATTGTTGCTGATGATATGGAAAATTCTAAGCTTGGGGAAGCTGGTTTTGATGAGCATGATCTTTTTAGTCCCCCAAGCATTGAGGAGAAAATTTTCTTTGATGATACTTTGCCTCCTATTTATGATGATTATAATGATAGTAGTCTTTTGGTACCGCCTGTTATGGAGGATAAATTTGTATATGATTACAATATGCCTCCCATATTTGATGATGAGAATAATAATGATAGCTACTTTGTTGAATTTGCTCCCACTACAACTAATAATATTGATTATGTTATGTGGAGAGTAATAATTTTATGCATGAGACTCATGATAAGAATGCTTTATGTGATAGTTATATTGTTGAGTTTGCTCATGATGCTACTGGACATTATTATGAGAGAGGAAAATATGGTTGTAGAAATTTTCATGTTACTAAAACATCTCTCTATATGCTTAAAATCTTGAAGTTGAGCTTGTCTAGTCTTCCTATGCTTGTTACTTTGCTCTTCATGAACTTGTTTATTTACAAGATTCCTTTTCATAGGAAGCATGTTAGGCTTAAATGTGCTTTGAATTTGCTTCTTGATGCTCTCTTTTGCTTCAAATACTATTTCTTGCGAGTGCATCATTAAAACTGCTGAGCCCATCTTAATGGCTATAAAGAAAGCACTTCTTGGGAGATAACACATGCTTTTATTTTACTACAATAACTTTGTTTTATATTTGTGTCTTGGAAGTTGTTACTACTGTAGCAACCTCTCCTTATCTTAGTTTTGTTGCATTGTTGTGCCAAGTAAAGTCTTTGATAGTAAGGTTCATACTAGATTTGGATTACCGCGTGAAACAGCATTTCTTGCTATCACGAATCTGGGCCTAATTCTCTGTAGGTAACTCAGAAAATTATGCCAATTTACGTGAGTGATACTCAGATATGTACGCAACTTTCATTCAATTTGAGCATTTTCATTTGAGCAATTCTGTTGCCTCTTTGAAATTCGTCTTTACGAACTGTTCTGTTTTGACAGATTCTGCCTTTTATTTCGCATTGCCTGTTTTGCTATGCTTGATGGATTTTTCTATTCCATTAACTTTCAGTAGCTTTGTGCAATGTTCAGAAGTGTTAAGAATGATTACGTCACCTCTGAACATGTGAATTTTGATTGTGCACTAACCCTCTAATGAGTTGTTTTGAGTTTGGTGTGGAGGAAGTTTTCAAGGATCAAGAGAGGGAGATGATACAATATGATCAAGGAGAGTGAAAGCTCTAAGCTTGGGGATGCCCCGGTGGTTCACCCCTGCATATTTGAAGAAGACTCAAGCGTCTAAGCTTGGGGATGCCCAAGGCATCCCCTTCTTCATCGACAACATTATCAGGTTCCTCTAGTGAAACTATATTTTTATTCCATCACATCTTATGTACTTTGCTTGGAGCGTCTGTTTGTTTTTGTTTTTTTTTTGTTTGAATAAAATGGATCCTAGCATTCATTGTGTGGGAGAGAGACACGCTTCGCTGTTGCATATGGACAAATATGTCCTTAGGCTTTACTCATAATATTCATGGCGAAGGTTGAAACTGCTTCGTTAAATTGTTATATGGTTGGAAACGGGAAATGCTACATGTAGTAATTGGTAAAATGTCTTGAATAATTTGATACTTGGCAATTGTTGTGCTCATGTTTAAGCTCTTGCATCATATACTTTGCACCTATTAATGAAGAAATACATAGAGCTTGCTAAAATTTGGTTTGCATAATTGGTCTCTCTAAGGTCTAGATAATTTCTAGTAAGGGTCAAACAACAAGGAAGACGGTATAGAGTCTTATAATGTTTACAATATGTCTTTTATGTGAGTTTTGCTGTACCGCTTCATACTTGTGTTTGTTTCAAATAGCATAGCTAGCCTAAGCCTTGTATTGAGAGGGAATACTTCTCGTGCATCCAAATCCTTGAGCCAAACACTATACCATTTGTGTCCACCATACCTACCTACTACATGGTATTTTTCCGCCATTCCAAAGTAAATTGCTTGAGTGCTACCTTTAAATTTCCATTCTTTGTCTTTGCAATATATAGCTCATGGGACAAATAGCCTAAAAACTATTGTGGTATTGAATATGTACTTATGCATTTTATCTCTTATAAGTTACTTGTTGTGCGATAACCATGTTCCTGGGGACGCCATCAACTACACTTTGTTGAATATCATGTGAGTTGCTATGCATGTCCGTCTTGTCTGAAGTAAGGGCGATTTACCATGAGTTGAATGGTTTGAGCATGCATATTGTTAGAGAAGAACATTGGGCCGCTAACTAAAGCCATGATCCATGGTGGAAGTTTCAGTTTTGGACAAATATCATCAATCTCATATGAGAAAATTAATTGTTGTTGAATGCTTATGCATTAAAGAGGAGTCCATTATCTCGTTGTCTATGTTGTCCCTGTATGGATGTCTAAGTTGAGAATAATCAAAAGCGAGAAATCCAATGCGAGCTTTCTCCTTAGACCTTTGTACAAGGCGGCATAGAGGTACCCCTTTGTGATACTTGGTTAAAACATATGTATTGCGATGATAATCCAGGTAATCCGAGCTAATTAGGACGAGGTGCGGGCACTATTGGTAATCTATGCATGAGGCTTGCAACTTGTAGGATATAATTTACATAATGCATATGCTTTATTACTACCGTTGACAAAATTGTTTCTTATTTTCAAAATGAAAGCTCTAGCACAAACATAGCAATCCATGCTTCCCTCTTCGAAGGGCCATTCTTTTACTTTTATGTTGAGTCAGTTCACCTACTTCTTTCTGTCTTAGAAGCAAACACTTGTGTCAACTGTGCATTGATTCTTACATGCTTACATATTGCACTTGTTATATTACTTTGCATTGACACTATCCATGAGATATACATGTTACAAGTTGAAAGCAACCGCTGAAACTTAATCTTCCTTTGTGTTGCTTCAATGCCTTTACTATGAATCTATTGCTTTATGAGTTAACTCTTATGCAAGACTTATTGATGCTTGTCTTGAAAAGTACTATTCATGAAAAGTCTTTGCTATATGATTCAGATGTTTAATCATTGTCTTTACCATTGTCTTGAATCGCTGCATTCATCTCATATGCTTTACATTAGTATGATTAAGATCATGTTGGTAGCATGTCACTTCAGAAATTATCTTTGTTATCGTTTACCTACTCGGGACGAGTAGGAACTAAGCTTTGGGATGCTGATACATCTCCGACGTATCGATAATTTCTTATGTTCCATGCTTGTTTTATGACAATATCTACATGTTTTGTTCACACTTTATGATGATTTTATGCGTTTTCCGGAACTAACCTATTGACGAGATGCCGAAGTGCCAGCTTCTGTTTTCTGCTGTTTTTGGTTTCAGAAATCCTAGTAAGGAAATATTCTCGGAATTGGACAAAATCAACGCCCAGAGTCTTAGAATTGGACGAAGCTTCCAGAACACCCGAGAGCCGCCAGAGGGGAGCCCTGTGGGCCCCAGACGATAGGCTGGCGCGGCCAGGGGGTGGGCCACGCCCCCCTACTGTGTCGTTGCCTCGTCAGCCCTCCGACTCCGCCTCTTCGCCTATTTAAAGGTCCCTGACCTAAATCTTCGATACGGAAAAGCCACAGTACGAGAAACCTTCCAGAGCCGTAGCCATCGCGAAGCCAAGATCTGGGGGACAGGACTCTCTGTTCCGGCATGCCGCCGGGACGGGGAAGTGCCCCCAGAAGGCTTCTCCATCGACACCGCTGCCATCTCCACCGCCATCTTCATCAACGCTGTTGTCTCCCATGAGGAGGGAGTAGTTCTCCATCGAGGCTAAGGGCTGTACCGGTAGCTATGTGGTTCATCTCTCTTCCTATGTACTTCAATACAATGATCTAATGAGCTGCCTTACATGATCGAGATTCATATGATGATGCTTGTAATCTAGATGTCATTATGCTAGTCAAGTGGATTTTACTTATGTGATCTCTGGAGACTCCTTGTACCACGTGTGTAAAGGTGACAGTGTGTGCACCGTGTGGGTCTCTTAGGCTATATTTCACGTAATACTTATTCACTGTTATGAATAGCATAGTGAAGTGCTTATTTATATCCCTTTATGATTGCAATATGTTTTGTATCACTATTCATCTATGTGCTACTCTAGTGATGTTATTAAAGTAGTCTATTCCTCCTGCACGATGTAAAGGTGACAGTGTGTGCATCGTGTAGTACTTGGCGTAGGTTATGATTGTAATCTCTTGTAGATTATGAAGTTAATTATTGCTATGATAGTATTGATGTGATCTATGCCTCCTTCATAGTGTGATGGTGACAGTGTGCATGCTATGTTAGTACTTGGTGTAGTTGTGTTGATCTATCATGCACTCTAAGATTATTTAAATATGAATATCGAATATTGTGGAGCTTGTTAACTCTGGCATTGAGGGTTCGTGTAATCCTACACAATTAGTGGTGTTCATCATCCAACAAGAGAGTGTAGAGTATAGCATTTATCTATTTATTCTGTTATGTGATCAATGTTGAGAGTGTCCACTAGTGAAAGTATGATCCCTAGGCCTTGTTTCCAAATACTGCAATCATCGCTTGTTTACTGTTCTACTGTATCTGTACTTTCTGCAATATTACCACCATCAACCACACGCCAGTTGTAGCATCAAGTATTTTCTGGCGCCGTTACTGCTGCTCATACATTCATACCACCTGTATTTCACTATCTCTTCGCTGAACTAGTGCACCTATACATCTGACAAGTGTATTGGGTGTGTTGGGGACACAAGAGACTTCTTGCTTTGTGGTTGCAGGGTTGCATGAGAGGGATATCTTTGACCTCTTCCTCCCTGAGTTCGATAAACCTTGGATGATCCACTTAAGGGAAACTTGCTGCTGTTCTACAAACCTCTGCTCTTGGAGGCCCAACACTGTCTACAAGAATAGAAGCACCCGTAGACATCAAGCACTTTTCTGGCGCCGTTGCCGGGGAGGAAAGGTAAAAAGTACTCACACTCCGGATCTCGTCTACTAAGCTATTTTCCGGCGCCGTTGTAAGTGCTCGAAGCTATTTCCTTTAGATCCTGCAATTGCATCTTTTTTTTTCTTGTTTTACACTAGTTTGGCATAATGGAAAGCAACATGGAGCTTTTTATTCTTTTTCCTGAGCTAAGACATGGATGGTTTGATGCGAAAATTAAAAAACCCATGGAACATATTAGTATGAACACTTTGAATACCATTGTTGCTAATGATATGGAAAATTCTAAGCTTGGGGAAGCTGGTTTTGATGAGCATGATCTTTTTAGTCCCCCAAGCATTGAGGAGAAAATTTTCTTTGATGATACTTTGCCTCCTATTTATGATGATTATAATGATAGTAGTCTTTTGGTACCGCCTGTTATGGAGGATAAATTTGATTATGATTACAATATGCCTCCTATATTTGATGATGAGAATAATAATGATAGCTACTTTGTTGAATTTTCTCCCACTACAACTAATAATATTGATTATGCTTATGTGGAGAGTAATAATTTTATGCATGAGACTCATGATAAGAATGCTTTATGTGATAGTTATATTGTTGAGTTTGCTCATGATGCTACTGGACATTATTATGAGAGAGGAAAATATGGTTGTAGAAATTTTCATGTTACTAAAACACCTCTCTATATGCTTTAAATCTTGAAGTTGAGCTTGTCTAGTCTTCCTATGCTTGTTACTTTGCTCTTCATGAACTTGTTTATTTACAAGATTCCTTTTCATAGGAAGCATGTTAGGCTTAAATATGCTTTGAATTTGCTTCTTGATGCTCTCTTTTGCTTCAAATACTATTTCTTGCGAGTGCATCATTAAAACTGCTGAGCCCATCTTAATGGCTATAAAGAAAGCACTTCTTAGGAGATAACCCATGCTTTTATTTTACTACAGTAACTTTGTTTTATATTTGTGTCTTGGAAGTTGTTACTACTGTAGCAACCTCTCCTTATCTTAGTTTTGTTGCATTGTTGTGCCAAGTAAAGTCTTGGACTATTTTCGTTAAATGAGTTTTTGCCATGCTCCATCTTCAGACAGTAACTTGAAGAGCCACTTCGTAAAACCCCAACGTGGGAAAAATGTTAGAACTATTATTTGTGCATTGCATCTCATGTATTCATAAATTGTGGGGATTTTTTAAACTTTTAAAATTGATGCGAAAACTACTTCAAATTTGAATTCCAAAGTTGAATCTAACTACCTCAACCCTAGTACCATCTTTTGATCTTGGTCACCACTAGTACCATCTTCTTTCTCTAGTCATCATATTCCTCTAACATATCCTGGAAATCTTAAACTGTAAAATTAATAGTAGACGGCACTGAGAACACGAATAACTAAAATAGGACAAAAGCTCAACAGCTTAAAAAAAATAAACAGAATATATATTCTTGTAGAGAATAGGAATTTAAATATCATATTTTGTTAGATTTGCAAATTTTTACTTTTAAGAAAATAAAATGCTAATTGAGATACTTAATTAAAGAAAGGCATTTTAGTAATTAAAATATGTTAGAATAATAAAATTGGAAAAAATGCAAGTTGAAGGAATAAAATAACTCTATCTCCAAAAACATTAGAATTAACATAAATTAATTAAAATTGCAATAAATTCCACAATAA
Source organism: Lolium rigidum (assembly GCF_022539505.1). Lineage (NCBI taxonomy): Eukaryota > Viridiplantae > Streptophyta > Magnoliopsida > Poales > Poaceae > Lolium > Lolium rigidum. The sequence goes on along the minus strand of NC_061510.1, from coordinate 5,294,853 downwards.
GGCATTTTAAACAATAAAATATAGCCAAACCCCTAAAAATAGGCAAAATGGCAAATTAACCTAAAATCCACACGCAAACGGGAAATAATAAAACACCATCAAAGCATTAGAAATAGTTCCATTAGAGCATCAATTGAATTCTCCAGCATCACCACTTAGCTAGTCGGTACTTCTTCTGTTGAGTGTCACCTTGCCAAAATAACTTTGAGCGGAAATAATCCAATAATATCATGTAGAGTACCTACTTAATTAATGAGATCCGGTCTTTGTTCGAAGGATAACAGTTTATCTTTCCAACTACTTAATCTTAATTGAACTATTTTCTCAATATGTTTTCATTCATTATTTGTAAGTCCTCAATAATGAATCTGAATACCCAAATATCTAATCCAGGCCTGGCCTTGCCCGTTGGCAAATAACTTAGCATACAAATTAGCCTGGCGGAAACAAAATAATTCACTCTTATGGAAATTAATTTTCGAACCCGAGAGTTGCTCGAAAGATGGTGAAATTAACTTTAGATTCCCAACGTTTTTGATGCCATGTTCCATAAATATAATTTTATCATCACCATATTGCAGGATAGATAATGCACCATATGTAGCGTGCCCGTGAGGTGCTCGCTAAGAGCCTGTTGTACTAGATGAAGGCCCCCGTTTCTCTTTGAGGGTGTTTCGGGGTATTTGATGTCCTTGGTTCGTAGTTGGTGAGTGTTTTCATGTTTTCAGGGTGCAAGGCCCCCGTTGATATAATTTTCACCCATTGTCGGATTTGTAGGCGTGACCGTGGTGGCCTTGTATGTTTTGATGTATATATTTTTTATTGGGCTTTATTGAAGAAGAAAGACTACTTTTTGTCCTTCAACCTTTATGAGAAATGTACGTTTCATCCTAGAAATTCTTTGTTGTTCAAAGTAGACCCAAAACTTTCGTCCTTGTTGAATAATTTAATAAAGAAAGATCATATGCATCCGAATAGAGATTTAGTGCACACAGACATCAGTGATCTCGTTCTTTTAAACAAAATCAAAAATCAAACTTTTGAGTTTCAAAAAGTTCTGAAAAAAACAGCATGTAGTCAATGATATATCCCACACACGTGTAAAATATCAATTTCATATATTTTATATTTTGATCCACACAAAAATAACAGAAATGTAGATCTGAGTAGTATATTTTTGAATCTCCAAAACATATCAGACCTTCTCATTTTTTCTAGCACAAAATAAAAAAATCCGGTTGAGATTTTGCATGATTGTGAGATATATCGGTGACAATTTCCATAATTATTTTCAAAGTTTTTAATAACTTGTAAAATATTTTTTTAATTTTTTAAAAAGTGACAGGAACACTGAACCTCGGAAGCCAAAAGCTCCATGCATCCCTTCAATCATAAGCGGATCCAACCGTCCCTAAACCATGGCACGCATCCAGGCTTTCGACCGGGGACACAACCTATGTTGATGAAAATTTTGATAAAAATTTAGCTGAATTTACAGTATGTCCAGGCTTGATAAAAATCTTGGATCACCACTATAGAGACTAGGTCTCCATCCTGCCTTTCGAACGAACGGTCGCAGGGCTGGGTCACTGGGTGAACGACGGTCGTTGGCAACTTGCGTGGGATAGTGGGATCAATCCCTCGCTTTGCGCCCGCGAGAGTCGCCGGACGCCACCGCACACCATATACGTCGGTGCCGGGAAATGATGGCCACTCCTAGCAGCTCAACGCGTGGTTCGTGGCAAAGTTTAGGTTATTGACATGGCGGGCACGTCTGGGACAAACGGACGCGAGATGCAATCGAGTTCCTCGCTTCTCGCCGGGCCAAGATTAGATTAATGTTAATGGATATTAATTCGCCGGTGAGTCTGTGGCCATGGCTAGTCTCGTCGTGCCCTCGTGTCCTTGCGTTTTCGACGGCCGGCCGGCCGGGTTGCCCGTGACTTTGCGTGTGCTGCGAGATAAAAGCTAGCTAGCGACCGATACCGATTGTTGGGTAGCCGGCCAGTGCGGTGGAGTCGCGTGACGACTGATAATGGAATCAATCAGTCGTGCCACGGTGCGCGCCACGTTCGTCGGCGATGCACGGACGGCGGAAACGTAAGCTCGAAAGCATGCACGTGCGCCGCATGCATGCCAAACGTTTTCGATCTGACGGCAAGGGCAGTGGCCTCCACTTTGTTAGGCAATTCGTGCCACACCATAGGCATTTTGTTAAGCATCATCAAGATAAGTCTATTATAGAGTAGTGTGATCTCACTTTTGGCATATGACCTGCCTCCGCGCGACTGTGGGTCGGCAACAACACGATATGGTAATGTGACCTGAGATCGTCATATAGAGTAATAATCTCTTGCTAGCTACTCCCTCCGTTCCTTTTTAATTGACTCGGATTTAGTACAAACTTGTACTAAATTCGAGTCAATTAAAAAAGAACGGAGGGAGTAGTTGGGAAACTTCAAACTGGGGCCAAACTATATATGTAAGCTTTTATTTGCAAATACTAAGAATCCGTGTTTCAAAGTTCTAAAAGAATTTAGTCGAAATTCTACGGATAGATAATGATGCATAGTACAATGGTGTAAAATATCAATAAAAATAACTTCATATTTCTAGGCCACGAAAATAATAAGACTATAAACTTTATCAGATTTTTTCAATTTATGTAGCCTACAATACAAATTAGTTTATATTGAGATTTGACATCATTCTAGCATATATCATTGGCTATCTCTGGGATTTTTTCAGATTTTTTTAAAACTTTAAAATACAAATTTGAAATATTTGAAAATAAAGAGCTACATGTAGCTTAGCCTCCAAAACGCCATACACCCTGCTGGTTGTATTATTTGCCGAATCGATTGGCAGTCCTCTTAGTTATCAAAGTTTTCTTACAATTACTGATATTCTCAAAATCCGAATTGCATTTCCATAGAGGATAATTTCTTGTTGCTATCTCTTTCTTAAATAGTAACAAGTTTCGTGCTAAATTTATTCCATTCTTGGGAGATACATTTTTAACATTCTTGCGTATTCCTATGATTTATCTCAGATACTTCATTTCCCTAATGTGAATATTTTCGAATCTTTATGTTAAGAATTATTCTTGTATTAAAAGTATGGGTTTTAAGTTTATTATCCCTGCAATTTAGCTTATATTGGTCGATACTTGAATTGCACGTGCCTTGGTCGATATATGCTGAATTACTTTTGTAATAAAAGTATGATTTTTTAGTTTTATGATTCCTGTAATTTAGCTTATAATGGTCGATATGTGCATTGTACGTGCCTCATTGCTAGTGTCTTGGAAAGAAAAAGTTAACTGGCGTCCACGCCGAAAAATGATCGTGGGTGTCCACCGGCCGAATACGCAGGCAGCAGCCGCTGCCAAAGGTAAAGAAATGCTCCCCTACTATACTTTGGTGCCTTTAAATCGTGCTCAAACTGTAGATATTTTTTGATAGATAGATCGCACGAAATGCGCACGCGTGATGAGTGAGAGTGAGAGTGTGAGTGGACGGAGAGGGAGAGGTGCAGGGCCGGCGACTCGTCAGCGGTGAGCTGCCAGCCTGGGTGGATCATCCATCCATGTACTGTACTTGTCCGATTCCGACCCTCCAATACGTGCGCCGAGTTGCAGGACCGGCCAGCCGCCATCGCGCCGTTGGGTTAGACCCGTCCCGGACCAGGCACATCACGTCGCAAAACTCCATAATTGCTTCTCTTCCAGGAAGCCGCCGCTGACGTTATCTCGTCCAACGCTACGGACGTCGATGTGCAAGGCGCGCAATGTTGTCTTTTAGCATCAAAATGATGGTCATCCTTTTTTCTTGGGAATCTTACAAAGAAAATGTAGAGCAGATCATACTAAGCCACCAGCGACAACTGTGCAACATCTGCGAGCTTGATTAAGGGCTGGCCGTGTTAGGGTTGTGCGGCCCATGCCCATATATTAACTTAAAGCTGGAAGCTTCACCAAACTTTCCAACGGTCAGCCCAAACATAAACTAGCCCGGCTGAACTGAACATATACCGTTGCACATGTTCCAGAGGTCTTTGGTCATCATCGCCATCTTCTGCCAACCAATCTCCACGACACGAATCAAGACACTGACCGTTGAGCCCATTCTCGAAAGAAAAAAAGTCGTGCTTGCCGTCCACATCGCCATGGGGCCAAACAACGCCGACGCCATGCACGCATCCATCAACATGCGCCCGCCGCTAAGACCCCGCTACGCCACGCCATCGAGACTGTCGTCTTTTACGTGATAGGCACAACACCGCTCCGCCTCTTGCTTGCTCAATCCAGCCCCTACTCCAAAATTTATGCCCCTCGAGGGAGAGCAACATGAAGAGCGCCGCCATGGTATGATATGGGAGCCTAGATATAGGGTCCCTCCTAGAGCAGCCAAGAGAGTAAGCAATGTCGTAAATGACGATGTCTTCAACAAGATAACTATCCAAAGATGTGGCGCCATCGCCTGCCATGACCGGAGGAGCTCAGTTTTCCCCGGCAACCAAGCCACGACTGCCAACTTGCTCACCTCCTCATAAGAAGAAAATGACGCAACCACCATGACTGGTGCCCTCGTGCTGCGGGACAAGCCTCATGTCAAAGAGCTCCTCAGTGTGCCATCGTCGAAGTTGTTGAAGTAGTCGAAGCAGTTGCGCCGACGGTGACCCGCACGTGCCCATCTTGGCCCAGATCAAGCCCGTCTGCCACACGACCGCCACCTACCCGTCGGGACGCATGCTACCACGAGCGTGCCGCTACGCCCCGGCCGCCACCTAGGGGCGGATCTGTATAGGGTGACCCTGATGCACATGCATCAGGGTAAAAGGAAAATCTTAGTACTATTTGTGTGTTTAACAAGGTAAATGCATCAGGTTAGAGTAAGAAAAGTGCATCATGGAGGAAAAAAAATCCAACTAGCAAGGTTACAAGCTTGATAAGTGCATCAGGGAACTTTTCTTCCCAGCTCTGCCCGTGCCGCCACCGCATCGCCGTTGGAAGCGCCATGGTGGGTGCTGCCACCGCGATCCAGGTTGAGGGCCGAGAGAGTCCGCCGCCACACCGCATAGGCTTTTCCTAGCGATGTACCCGGTGCCGATGATAGAGGGAGGGGGAAATGTGGGAGGTGCTCGAGGTGTCGGTGCCGGTGCGGCAGGGCGCTACCCAATGGAAGCTTGGGATTGATCCAGGCTTGAGCCCAGCCCAACATTCAAACTTGGCCCGGCCTGGCCAGACTCAGCAAGTTCAAGCCGAGCCGGGTCTGTACGTCCGGCCGGGCTGTCCATGTTCAACACAGTGCATGCAATAAGTCGGTCCCAAACAAACCATCGACCGAGCAGGCAGGCAGGAACTTTCCCGGTGAAACGAGACGTTCGCTCTGCGAAATGTCCTAACCGTCGACAGGTACGTGATTGATCGCTGCTATTGCTAGCCGGCCACGTGCAGATGCGACATGGTATCAAATAGCTTCATCCATCCATCAATCCATGGTGTCCTCCGGCGGCTCACCGAACACGCTACAACGAGGCGCAGGCTGCCGCTGGCCTTGGAAGTTGGGAGATATTTCGGACGGGCCAACCACCGGGTGAATGATCGAGTGAAACTGCCACGTCTTTTTCTGCCTAGCGAACTAGCTTGTTGACGGGATACTACTGCAAAGGTGTGGAAACGTGTTTGGTCAATCCTGGTGGAATAGACCGCTTCTTGTTTTCTTCTAACCAACTCCAGTACTCCACACTTCTCCCTCCTGATGCAAGGTCGCTAACGACTTGATTGGTGGATTTTCTGGATAATCTATGCAGCAACACTCTCTGTTTAAGAAGAAACTCTATGCTGTTCTTTAGCGGAACAGTCAAGCTTGGTTTTTTGAGATTGTTTGTTCATAGTCTTCGGTTTGAGGCCGTAGCATGGCAAAGTAGTGAGCAGAAACGGTCCTCGTTGTCGACACCTCGAGCAATGATATCGGTACAGTGTACATACATGTCAACTGTAATCCAGTTGGTACGGAAAAATTGTTTCCATCACACCTGCTGCAGGTGAATGGCATAGGCATGTGCTCTGTAAACGGGCCATGGCAGATGAAACGAAGGAAGCACAGCTTTTGCCATTTTTTCCATATCAAGCTATGAATCAAATTCGCATTTGAAATTTTACGGAATGGCATTAACTGCTACATGCATGTCATATCTACGGCGGGCAAATAACCTTATGACCTTATTACTTTTTGTTTTTTTGCGATGACCTTATTACTTTCTAGGCAAAGTTCATCTAGTAGGTCTGAATTGTCGTAAGCTTTTTCTTTTGGCCTGATGCGCTTTGTTCAAGTGCGGTAGCTAAGCAAACAAATCTGTACACATTTTTTGTCTACTTTTTTTAAACGAGTTTTACCTTACCCATTAATTAAGAAGAGATATGGCGGCCGAGAACACCCTACAAGCTGCAAATTCTTTGCTTGGATTGCTTCTCAGAACAGATGCTAGATAACGGATAGGCTCCAGCGCCGCGGTCTGCCCCATCCAGCGGCTTGCCCCTTGTGCGACCAGGAACAAGAGACCATCCAACACCTTCTGCTTGGTTGTGTGGTCGCTCGTAGGTTTGGAATAGGGCCTTGGCGAGGTGTGGTAAGATGGAGTGGATGCCGTCAGTAGACACCGAGCTCCTATAGTGGCGGTCCTCCTTGACCTGCCCTCCGAGGGCTAGGAGGGACCTTTGGACGACAGTTATCCTGATCTTCTGGTGCATCTGGAGGCATCGAAAGGATGTCGTGTTCAATGGCGCTACACTGGAGGCTCGAGCAATTAGGGATAGGGTCAAGGATGAGTTCCATACTTGGCGTCTAGCTAGGCTTTTCCGCTCGGATACCTTCGGTTTTCCTTATCCTTATCCTTTTTTCATGGAGGGATGGAGATTAGGCTTCGGTTTGGGAGCTGTCACCCATGTTAACAACATGTACAAGGTGCATAATTTTTAGGACAAAACCGTGCGAAAACCTATAACAACAGTGCCAAGCCCACACGAACAACATATCAGCACACACCCACAACCAGGCCCACACAAACCAACACAAGAGACCACAAATCGACACGAACGAACACTCCAACACCAACACCGTGTCGACATAGAAAGACCATGACACTAGGATCACACATCAATCAACAGTGGATCGAGGATAGGCAACAGCCAAGGTTGCAAAAAAATCGCAAACCTCTCTTGCGACGATAGCTCCGGGCATCGTATCTGACTTGGTAACCCCATCATCAATAGAAAACGCATGTCTGTCAAACATAGGCGAGAGAGAGACTGGAACGTCAACAACGCCACACTTCTCAAAAACAAGATCAGGCGTGATCTGCAGCACCGGAGCCAAGATCCCAACTATTCTCTCGCTCTCAGAGGCAACCGACAAAGCAATCTGCGTCAACTTGCAGGGAGTTCCACGAGGAGAGAAGCCACACATGACTTCTGCTCAGCGGAGCCAAGCGGAAACGAAGCCTGCACGGGACGATCTCATGCCCACCAGAAGGACATGCCTCCGTCCGCTCCAAAGAGTCACCAATGTGTGCCAACAACAATGTGAGCCTTGCCACCTCTTCACGAGCGGGGTGAGACGCCTCCTCGACACGATTAGCAACCAACTGAGCGAGCTCCAAGCGTAGCAAGGCAAACTGGTACTGAAAGCGAGAGTCCAAATAGGCGTTGAACGTTGCACTCCTCGCAACATTTTGTCTACTTTTACCTAATGGTGCACAATCTCCTAGCCACAAAAACAAGATAAATCTGGCGTCAGACCAAACAATTGCCAGGAATATTTTTGTTTTTGAAATGCAATTGCCGGGGAAATGCAACCAAGCAAGCAAACAAGCAAACAAACAAACAAAAATGTTTTCTGCGATGTTTTCAACAGCTTCCGATCCTTCGTGAGCTGGACCAGGAACTGATTTTGGGACCACGTGAGCCTAACTCTGCGTAAGCCCATCAATATCTGACCGAGGCCCAACAGTTGTAGCCCACCATTTGAAAGAGACAACACGCACGTACACGTACAGGTACGAATATGATTTTGTTTCCCTCAAAAGAAAAACGAATATGATTTTGTTTGTTTCTATCCTAGCCTTCCATCCCTTCCCGAGGCAGAGGTCCTACCCTCTAGCTCAATTTCCAGTCGGCAATCGATCAAAGACAGCGATCCACAGAACACTACTGCACGGGCGAAGCGAGCACGGCGCCAGGGAGGAAATTCAAGTTAGTTTACTTTCGCCTCTCATTCTTACTGACTATACAAAATTCCCAATAGTTAGTCTCGTCCAAGGTGTCTCGTCTTATATCTGAACATTGAATTACCTTTTGCCTTGAATACTATAAACGTAGAGTTTTTGTGTGTGTGGAAAAACTATAGAAGTAGAATTGCAAAAGCTACAAACATGAAAAATATATGGACTTCATCGCACGCTCCATTTTTCAGTGCGATCCAATGGGAATTTGACATGTGATGTGTCTTTATTTTGCACAAAAACACAAAGTTGCCGTGGATCGGGAAATCGGAGAGTTGTGGTTGCGCCATGCCAGGTTCACAATTTCTCACAATCGGTACATAAAAGATCCGAATTTTATTAGTAGTAAATATTGAGTTGCCCCCTTGTGCAGTGTGTGAACACAAAGAGAAAGAGATCAAGATCAGTTCAAAACTTTTCCATTCTCTTGTTGCTTCATATTCCGGCCATATGAACATGATGTGAACGAGAATGCAAACGAGCCTCATGGCCACCCACAGTTGAGGGTGATTTCGCAGAGTGGTGGTCGCTGGTGGTGCGTACTGCCCCTCGCCAATTACGCAAGGGAACCTGATCGTCTCTGATCATGCTCACTGCATGGGAGATATGGAAGCATAGGAACGCTGCAATCTTCGAAAATGCGCGACCATCGGTGGCTTCCCTGTTCAACGACATCAGGACTGAGGCGCGGCAGTGGGCGGACACGGGGGCCCGAGGTCTCCACCAACTACTCCTTAGATTAGCTTTTTTGGGTTGAGTTGTATGACATGGTGTTAGTTCTTTCTTGAACTTGTACATATAACTTTTTTTTTCTATTAATACATTAAAATGCAAGGCTTTTGCATTTTCGCAAAAAGAGAATGCAAACGAACCGACTTCGCAATAGCACATTATGTAACTTTCATCCATATTGCAAACAAAGGTGTGATCTATTTGGGCTTTTGCTGCAGTTTGGCGCTTCCATAGGCGGATCTAGCATCCCTTGCATAAATGGATTATTTTTTTTATCAAAAAGATAAATCTTAAAAAAGATGCGTGCCTTATTTATTGGAATGGAGGGAGTAGTTGCTAGGTCCTCTGACTCCCCAGACATTGTCAAGCTAGTCTCCTATAAACGGAAAATACTTGGTATAGAATTGATATCATTAGAAAGTGTTTTTAATACTAATAGTATTAATTATGTAGTACATAATTAAGATAATATTGTTCAAATCTTTCGGTGAAAGTTCGTAGTGTCCAAGTCATAGTGTGGACACACTGTTACTGAACCGACATAGTCACAGGGTTCCAGCTTGTTACTTGCAACTTTTGCAGCGACCCAACGGCCAGCCAGGATGATGACAATGCACATCGATCACACAGTTGGTATCCTCTGACTTTGCAAACTGGCTGTTGGCTTGTGTCAACTGTGACACTGACAGCAGGCAAGGGGACAAGTAATCCCACCAAGTTTCTTAATTAATTCTTCCCTATCTTGGTGGACTATTCGAAGGGCCTTTGGCCGAACTACATTAAGATAGAAAAGGAGAGTTTTGTACAGGAAAGCCAACTATATGGCTACAATCAGTTGCGTTAGCCGACGGGAAAGAAAAACAATAAAAAGACCTCCAATGCCTCTACAGCAACACAAAACAAAAGCAAGGCGTAAAAAGCCATAATGCATCCTGTGGCCCTCTATGCTCTGATATCTTCTATGATGAGCTCAAACGCACGAATCACTCCATTGATTTCCTGCTGAAAAGATGCGACCATTTCATTCTTTCCATAGCCTCCAATGCACAAGAATGGAGATGGTATCAAAATCAAATCGTACGCTCTTAGGTGCCTTATGTCTCGCTTCCATCCACCAAGCTTCAGTCTTCGTTGGCACTTGGCAAAGAGAGCATACCGGATTATGAGGAAAACCTCTTCTCGCCAGGTTGTCCGCCATCAAACAGCACTTATAACCACCAGCCATATGAAAAATTTGCACTTCATAGGTGCCTTAGACTTTCAAATCGGTTTGGCACAGGCGAGACAGGTTGGCCATGAAGAACAACTGATAGGCAGAACAAGGCACCGTTCGGCGAGCAGTGCCAAACAGACTCATCAGGTTGACCAGCAACCAGCACGACCTGCTCCACCACATACCAAAGCTGCAAATATTGGGCAAACGCTGGCATGAAGATACCAACATAAATTTCCGTGACCCAACGCCGGTTGTGTAGGGCCGCCGCGACCGTGATGTTCAAGTTGCGAACAAAGGAGAAGAGAACAGGGATGAGGTCTTGGACTGCTTTACCTCCTAGAAGCCAATAATCCGACGAAAATTTGGCCGTCATACCATCTCTGAGGCGAATGAAACATTATGTTGGTGGAATATTTATCCGAAACATATCATTTTTATCTAAGCCACATACTTTTGAATTCGATAAAGAATTAGCACGCACATACATACGTGCATCATCTACCTGTGGGACACCTAGATCCCAACACGTATTTTCGACTGAACTGTACAAAATAATTGACGTATTTCCAGTGTCAGATTGAATCTTCGTCTTCCAATTGACGTCAACACTTTTGCAATTGGCTCGTAGCACTTAAACATGACGACTTGTTATTTGGTCTTTCAAAGAAGACATGGAATGTACACTCCAACATGATACTTCATGTTATATTTAACTTGCTTGTATACATCAAAGCAAATGTAGGGAGCTAGTGTCAATAAATGGCCTTACCCTTTTTTAAAGAAGTGCCCGTTTTTTATCTAGTGATAAGCCGTTCGACGTTGATTGATCATCAGCTATAGCTTCAACAAGTCGTACCCAAGCTGCACTTTAGATTTGTTTAATGGAGGAAAATTCCCTGGGCCTTTTTTTCACCGGGGAAAATTCCATACTTGTTATGTACACTACTTCCTCTTGCCTAAAATATGTTGCATATAAATTTTAGTTAAAGTTAAACTTTATAAAGTTTGATCTTGTATATTAATAAAAGTATTTTATAAAGTTCATCTTGTATCTACACTACTTAAAAAGGAGGAACATGTTCCCTATTCTGCCTTCCCCTCACTACGACCAGTTTTGGTCGTCACCCCCTCTCCAGCGATCACCTACCTGGGCCGCACCAAATGGGCCTCACCAAATTGGCCGCACCAGAAATCTCGTCCAAATCTCGTCCAAATTAATCTCGTCCCAGATTCTCCCACCAGAAATATCGTCCAAAAATCAATCTCTTCCAAAAATCAATCTCGCCCAAATATCAATCTCGTCCCAGAATCAATCCCAGAAGGAATGTAACCTTGTCCCATAAGGTAATATCAATCCAAGAAGGAAAACCTCGTCCCAGAAGGAATGTAACCTCACCGCAGAAGGCATGTAATCACGCCCCAATCAAACTCGCCCCAGAATCAATCTCACCCCATAATCAAGCTCGTCCCATAAGGTAATATGAAGAAACATGGAATCAAGGTTAATGAGGACGTGAATTGCGCCCAGGCAGAATATTTGATGTACAAAAGCAGGATAATGGCAGAATATTACGCCTAGGCAGAATATTTGATGTACAAAAGCTCGGGCCAGAATTTAGCAGAATATTGATGCAACCAATCCTCAACCTTACGGACTAACCATGGCAGTACAACTTAGCCTCGGATGCGCCTGCTCGAAGAGAATAATAGCACCAATGTCGTACTCTCGCTTCGCCTGGAATCCCCACTTGTAACTTCTTTCTACACTATACTGCATCAAAGATTTTATTTGTTAGTTTGGCTGATACATGTGTTCTTCTCATTTATCAGGCATGTTAATTTCAGATTTGTTGAAGACATGCACACGTACAACTATGGTTGGGTGACGATCGCGAAAATTGTGACCGCGCAAATTAAAGTGACTCGGATGGGAGATATTATTTACCACGCCATCCTAGCTGACAAAAATGTGAGTCCTCTAATGCATTCTTGGTACCTCTATAACATGAGTTCAGCTATGTAAACGCTTGAATCCAGTAGCTACAGCTTAGAAAAGTAGCACAATCGTCCTAGCACTTCTCTTCCTTGACTAATTGGCTTAGTGTCCAGGGATAACAATGATAAATAAGATACTTTTCAGGTATAAGGAAGTATTAAGGAAGTAGGTGATGTCTACTTTCGAAGCTGGATAGTACCAGATCAACAATTTTGTGTGCATGGTCATGGTCCTTAACAGTGCATGCAACAAAATAGGCTATGTAAATACTCCTTGCTCCATACATTACCTGCATGTGTTTCTTTAAATTTGTTAGAAGGTAGGAGCATTTCATAATATAAATAAAGCAGTCCAGTAGACATTCCAGAAAATAGGATGAAACTAAGGACCATGAGTTGTCAGGAAGGCAAGAGCAAAGCAGCATAGCAGCAAGACAAGCTTCAGAATAAAATGATTTTAGTTCATGTTTCCAAAATTGTGTGATGTCCAGGTGTTGACTGCCAAAACCCACCGGCGGGCAGCGGCCTTGTCAACACTGTAGAGCCGGGGGGAGCCTAGAGCTGCGGCTGGCTGAGACCCCTCCGAGCGACGGCCCGCAATGCTCTTCTGGTCACACGCGGCGTTGCGAAGTGCAGGCGTGCCACCTGACCTATACCCGGTC
>NC_061510.1:5259583-5281865 GCF_022539505.1 Lolium rigidum | reverse complement strand
ACATGTAATCTTCCAAGCCCGGCCCACCTCTGGATTCGTCTAAAATCTGGTGATAACACCAGGTTCCCATACAAGTTTATCATTGTAGTCCGTGGATATGTTTGACTGACTATAGAAACCTTCTTTTTCCAAGTAGTACTTATAGCTTGATCAAATTTTGGTTCTCCTCACAGTATAACTTTTTGTAAGAGGCAGAACCTATTTATTCAAGAACTTCTAACATAACTTTGTAATTTCTGTTGCATGTGCAGATATTTAGCCTCTCCTCCCTGTATGTGTTAGCCAGCAATCAATGTGCTGTACTTTCACCAGACTATTCTGTGCATGATGAAAGGATGATCTTCATACTTATACAAGGACCAGATGGAGAGTAGGATAAATAATATAAGAAAAATTCTTTACTATTGAGTTTTTGTTCTGATGTATTACATGCTGGTCTGGACGTAAAATAATTCTCCAAGTGTAATAAACGATTCTTAGTGTACATATTACATATTATTTATTTGAAGATCACTCCATTGATATTGAACTATAATGTATATAATCAGAAAATAATCAGATATATGAAAACAAGAATGGCAGAACCCGAGTTGGAAGATAAAGTAACTACCATAGAAGTATAAAGTTGCACATATGAATAGAAGAATGGAAAATGACAGTTAATCCATCATAAGTACCTGAAGATAAACACTGGTATTTTGGTTTTTCATTGCATACTCATGGTAGACAGAAGACACTGATGGAACAATTACCTACACAAATCAAAGCTTCATCTGAATATACAAGAAATGTAAAACAAAACATTCACAAGTATCTGCTATCTTGTGGTGTCAAACTGGCATCAGATGTATTTGAATGCAAAGTACGTAAGAGCAACAATAGGAACAGGAATAGTGAGTCCAGTACCATTTTCTCTAGAGGGAGAACTCACATTACTTCAACAAAAATACTTGCACCAGCTACATGAGATTGCACGTTCGGTTGTCCATGATGAGAACCCAGAAGCTCATTTTGCATTTGGACATTCCTGATGTTGCAGAGCTCAGGGTGCCAGCTCCATTGTGTGTGGCTGGGTGAGGACCCGTTCCTGCTGTGTTCGGCACAAATGACAAATCGATACTTAGAGGAAGAGATAAAAATGTAACACACCAACTTCAAAATTAAAGGTCACTAAGACATAAAAATATTCAGAACTGATATGACTCAACTCTGGATGACAGGTACATATATAACTGTTCATATCTTATTTTCAGCGAGATAATTTTGTGAAACTAGAATGTGAAAGGTGGCTACAGATCTGACTCATAGACATAGCGCATATGTGGCGCACGAATATTCTTGTCCTGTCCCAACTAACCTGGAATTTAATTTCATGTTTGAGCTAATGGTCGGATGAAGTGAAGTTTCTTTAGGTTGCAGCAATTTTTTTTAAGTCAACAACTAACTACAAGTTTAGTTAGTAATTTCTTGAAGTCAAGGAGCATAATAATCCATTTTATGACCTGGTTGACACCTTTGCTACATCTATATTTTCAGTTCATACAGGCTACCATCATAATTAGATGGCAACTACAGATTAATGGGATTCCCTAACATTCATTCATTGAATCTGTTCTGCACAACAAATGAAATACCACTATACCTTATAAAAAAGGTGGAGCTTAGCCAAGTTAGAATTAACCTGAAGTTATCATTCCCTGAAGCCTTAGCAGACTCCGCAAAGATACATCCACTATGAAACAAACCTCCATAGGTTTCTCACCGAGTCCGCAGCATACATCCACTATGAAACAAACCTCCATAGGTTTCTCACCGAGGTCGTTTGGCCAGTCAGGATATATGCAAGTATGTCAGCATCGGCGAAAAAGTTTACAACTCCATCATCAGCACCTTCAGGGAGTTCTCCACAATCAAAAATCATGGTATCAGTTGTGGGATGTGCATGATACCAACTTATTGACAATTTGGAAAAGTCATATAAGCTACCCAGATTCGGATATTGGGGATTTCGCGAGTGTGGAGATGAGAGGGGAACTAACAAACCTTGTAGAGATGCGGACCTGTTGGAGGGGCGCGGAAGCAGTAGGATACGAGCGATTTGCCGTGCGGGATTCTCCGATGGGCCACAACGAGCGAGGTGGGGAGGGACGTCGACCATCCATTGCTGGATGCTTGCAACACTGCCCGTCGGAGCACGCCAGCGTCCGTCTGCACTTACTCCGGTTGATAGGTTTCTCGCGCAGGAGGAGGAGTCCGGTGTTGTGGATCCATCAATCGGGTTGCGGGCGTGATGTTTGCTGAACAGAACTCGCTGCAGCGGTAGGGAGGCAGGGGAAGGTCTGGTTCTTGTTGTAGCGGTAAGGATACATGAGAGAGGTAGAACTCGCTGCAGCGGCGGGACGCAGGGGCGGTGGATCTCCTCGCGCCGGCCGTGGGGAAGCCGGTGAGGGGGTGGCCCTGGGAGCCGGCGGCCAGGACTCGGGCAGGGAGTGGAGGCGATGGTCGACGCTACTAGAGACTTGCCAAAGGCTATCTCCACTGAGAGTGGAGTGTGAGTACCGAGCGATGTGTTCGCTAATCCGATTTGCACTGCCGTGTTTTATCTTTCTTTTCCTGCCTCTCCTTTAATTCTTCTCCACTTGCTAAATGTTTTTCCAATTCGGTCAAAAATAGTTGCATAAAAAAAATTCGGTCAGAAGTAATGCTAGAAATTTTCTTTGGTCTAGATAGCGCTAGGATTGCATATTTAAAATGATAAATGTCTTGTTCGGCCTGAAATGCGTCGGCGGCTACCTGCTCGTCCTCCTCCGGGTGGACTTGGTGGCACATCTGAACAACCTGATCCCAACTAAGGTTGTGCTCGGCCATGGATGGATGTTAGGGTTTAGCTTGAGGTGTGCCCGTCATCCCCGCCGGTGTCCACCATATATAGCCACGGCGGTGCTGGAAACGATGTTGTCGTGCATGTCGTTTCCCGTGCGCGAAACGCCGACAAAATGCGCCAATGTATTTGGCAAGAGCGGCAATAGCCGTCGTCGTGCGGGAACAGGTAATCGTCAGCGGCAGGCCTCGACGGGACGCAAAACCGCCATTAACGCCTTGATGGTGGTTCTGGTAAAAAATGCTTCCGCACCACTGGGGATACCCACGATGCAAACGGTTGTCCGGGCCCGTATGGCGTCCGCGGACCGACGCAAACGGATGCTCGCGGACAATTTGAGCGTCCAAAATGCGTCGGCCCGCTGGAGATACCCTAAATTGAATCGAATTTAGAACTGAATTCGAGATTCGAATCAGTTATAAAGGATCGAAGGGACTAATATCTTTCTGAAGGGCTAAGCATCCCCCGGGGATCAAATCCTCGATCCCCCGGATCGCCAACCGTTCGATACGAATGGTAAGGATCGTCAGATTAGGTCAATGCTTCAGGGAAGGAAAAAAAGAGAACACAACCGTCGAATGAAAATTCTCCTGCTCCTCCTGACGCTCACACACGACCTTGTATGCCTCTTGTAGCAATATGTGTTGTCGCTTGTACAAAATCACCTCCGCTACCAGTGATTGTAGCAGCAGCCGCCGCCCATTGAAGCGGCCGTCGCCGTCCATTTTGTGAGACAATAAAACATCCAAAAGGAGAGGTTGTTGAGTTGATGGTTATGACGACCCAGAACAAACGTGTGGGACTTACCACGGAAGAGTAACAAGATAACGTAGAACTTAAACCACGTAGAGCATAACAAAAATGGTGTCTTGTTATTACGTTCATGTATCTTGTGGCTATGTATTAAGTTCTTATGTGATACGGTCCAACCAGCCTTTGGTCCTCTTTTGTATTGTCTACTACTTTGCTACTCTATGTACCCACCTTAAAATCTACTATCAATCTTTTGAATTTTCATATGTGAGTTGTGAAGTATATATGTATTGAGAATAAAATGTAGCACCCGTAGCAACGCACGGGCATTTGTACTAGTATTAATAAAGGTATTAACATATACAATGCAAAATTAATATTATTTAAAGTATCATGAAATATATTTTTATATTGAGCTGTGTTACGGTGATTGGCAAGTGCTACCGAGTACTACCCAGCACTACCGCCGCGATTAATTATGTCCGTCCGATCAGAGAATTTAATTATGCATTTTAAATTAGCATTCCAGGGGTATTATGGTAAATGCGTAGGCAACCGTCCCACCTCGCACGACCGAATCCAGAGCTCCCGGATCAGAATCCCCACCACTCCCCAACCTCTCTGCCTCACGACGGCGACAAATCCTGGCCGCCACCGAACCCCTACGGCGATGGCGCAGGATCTAGCCCATCCCCTCTGTAGTCCCTTCCCTCTGTAGCTCTCCTCTCCCTGCGCGCGGCCCCTTGGACGCCGGCGGCGGCGGCTGCGCTCCGATCTTCCGCGTCAAACGGAGCCGGCGCTGTATCCGCAGAGCTGCTCCGATAGCACCTACACCTACACCAGTACCGCTCAACTTCTGGTATGATTAATGCCGTTGATTCTAATTGTCGTGAAAAATTGGTCGCCTATATTTTACTCCTCTGTAGTACCCGTGCTTGAATTTGTTTAAGGCTCGTATACATTAGTGTACCCGTGTTCATCTGTAGTACTGGAGACTTAAACAAATTATTAATAATATCCGTATGTTGAATATCCTTGGAGAGGTGGAGTATCGCCTGCTGGAGTCTGTATATGAGTATACACTAGATCAGAAGGACCACCGAATCTAACGGATCTTTTGAGTAGTCTACTTAAAGCTCCATTGCTAAATATGGCTAGTTGCACGTGAGATAACTGAACCAAATTTTTGGCGTGCGATATTGCTTCACTGTATCTGGCAGCACTCTACTTTTTCTTGCCAAATCTTGACAAACCTTCAGAGTGCGGTGTCATCAGTCTTTTGATGCAAGCTCATAGGAAGGAATCATCCAGTGGTCACAAGGAATGCATGAGGTATGGTCCGGTGCTGCCACAAACGGTGGAACTTGATTCTGGAGAATTGGAAAAGGTTCTAGATCCTATGCATGAGGTGCACCGAAGAAAAGGCTGAAGCCAAAGAAGCATAAAAGATCTAACACAAAATACTGCTATTACAAGGTGGAGGGTCACAATCAGCATAAATGCGCCAAGTGGATAGAGGTAGTAAATCAGTCAAAAGTTGAATTTTGCATGTGGTTGACTTGCTAATGCAGTGAGTGGAATTTTATTGCCTTTTTCTTGTGCAGGACAATAAGCTGACAGAACCTTATTAACTACAGCTCTCTTAACATTTGTGAAGTAATCATCCAGGATTATACAAAAACGTTTAATACATATGTGAAGGAATAGATGAGGTATGATCCAGTGCTGCCACAAGCTTTGTCTTACATATGTTTTGTATAATCATGGATGATTACTTCACATATGTTGTTAAGATTATGATGCTTAATTGTGTTATTAAAAGTCTCTAAACTGGTGTGTCTTGACTGTTAGTAGCAAACAACCAGTTTTGATTTATTACTTTGCCACTGTCATCATGATTCTCAGAATTGGGAGGTACCATCTCTGTACTAATTATTTTGCAATGCTATATTACAGTTCCTGTTGGCTGTATCCATTGCCAGCTGAAGCAAACGGCTGTGGACGAATGGCTGTGTTGGTGCTACAGCTGCGGGCTACTCTGCTGCTATCCTGGAGTACCTGACTGCTGAAGTTCTGGAGCTGGCTGGGAACGCGAGCAAGGATCTGAAGGTGTTGCGTATCACCCATCACCATCTTCAGCTGGCCATCCATGGAGATGAAGAGCTGGATACCCTCATCAAGGGTACCATTGCTAGTGGGGGTGTGATCCCGCACATCCACATGCCCCTGATCAAAGTTACCCGTCCAGTTATCTTGAAGTAGCACAGGACATTTTTGCAACCGTGTGTGAGACTTCATATCTTTTAGCCTTTAGCTATGCTTCCAGATCGAAGTGATCCCTCTGTGTACTGCTTCCTGGTACTGCTTGAGTTATTTGGAACATTGTATTCGTGTTAATTTGTTCACTTCGTGGTAGATCCTGAATGCAAAACCTTTTTTACATGCTTTGAGTAATTGTGGCGTTTTACTGAATCTAGCCGCTTACAATGTTAAATTGCACTGACATACTGGCTTGAGAGCTTGAGACGTGAAATTTAATGATGTTGCAAAAAAAATGATTTCGTCTGGCCCTCTGGTTGCTCCCTACTGTGTTTCTTGTGCCAGATTTGAGAACACTTTGTTTGACAGATATTATTTCATGTTGTATTACTGCATTTGTATCATAATATATTGTGGCAAGTATACTTTAATTAGAACGTTGATAGCCATCCGTGGCCGCCGCCAGCGAGGCATATCAGTAATATTAGTATACTCATTTACTTTATTATACTCCAATAAAAAAATAAGATTCATTACCAGTGTTATTGCATGAACTTACACAATGATGCCAATCATGTGCAAGATAATTCAAATAAGCTATATACATAAGAGTGAACGATCTATACAAGCGCATGTGGTGAACATGTTCACTGATTCAGCCAACTAGGCAACTATGCAGCAATTGGGTACATTTGCTATTTCTGTAAGGAGCGTGAGAATCCTTCTAAGCTAAGGAAGTGATGACATCTCCTAGGCACGAAAGTGACTTGTTAATATGCCCAGCCTCCTTCAATCTGCCCCTGTGTTTCTGACTTGCAACCCTCTCACTTCCCGCAAGATCTACCAAATTCTGCAGCATCCTGACATGTTCTTCCCATTTACATGGACAGTCAAGATATTGCAAGAAAACATAGAAAATCAGTAGAACCAAATATTGAAAGGGCATCAAATAACAATGATTACTAGCTAGGAAGATAATGCGGATGCATACCTGGGATCGACTGCTTCTATCGTACATTGTTGTTGGTCCAGAAGCATGGTGCTTTTCATTCAACAACACCAAATTCATAACATCAGCAGGGGACTGAACTGGGCACATCTTTGCATCTGTGATGTTGAACAAACCATTGGTTGAAGTCTAGCTGTCACTGGGCTTGCGAAGGGAAGAGCACGCAGGAAGTCAAATCCTGGGCCCCAACAGGTGAGCCCATACAAGGAACTATGAAGCTCACAGGGAGTGGCTGTCAAGGGTAGTTTCAGACAAGCTGCTCTTATAGCATGTGGCAATTTAGACACAGTCATGTTCTTTTCCCTGAAAGTACGGATCATATGGTCCATGGTCGGTGGAAAGCTGATCCTTGTTCTTGGAGTATCTCTCCACAAAAGCAAGAAGTTTGGCTCACTTGTGCAAGGCATGAGCCTTGCTCGTGGAGGATTACTATCCTTGAGGCATTTTTTTCATAATTAATTCTACTCAAAGTGGCAAGACAATCCTTGCTATTGGAGGAGAGCAAGTTTCACTCTCCCTCAAAATCTAGTATGCCTTTGCTCCATTTTACCAAAGATTATATTTTGCTTCTCAAAATTAATTAATTACTTGATGAATTTATCTAAAAGCAAGACTAAGCTACGGGTAAGGTGATTCTTGCTAGTGGGAGAGAGCCATTTGGCTCTCCCTCGAAATTAAGGAAATCTTTGCTCATTTAAGATATTCAAAGGGCAAGGCAATCCTTGCTATTGGAGGAGAGCAAATTTTGCTCTCCCTCAAAACCAAGGATTGCACTGCTCATTTTACCAAAGAGCATGTTTTGCTCCTCAAAAAATCTATGGCTATACTTTAGTTCTGCCATTTTCTCATATTGCTAGTAAATTTGTAATTTTAAGTTCTAACCGATCTGTAGAGTTGTTACATTTTAATGTAAGCCATTTGTTTGGCTTGACTATTCTACAAGACTACTCAATGCTGCAGTGTTGTTGGTGTGTTATTGAAAATTATCCTCGAATCTCGAGTTAAGCAGAACTTGCCTTAGTCTCCTTCTGTCCACCCTTGTCGTCAACCATTATGAGCTTTGGTGAAGACCCATAAGTATATCCCAATGAGCAATATATAAGTACAGTGCTATATTGTATGTTTACTGCTCAGCTGCTCATTATCAGCCTTAAAACCATCATTTAACATCCTAAAGAAGTTCTATAATCTTGTGGAGTGTCAAAAATTAAAGAGAAAACATATGCCATGCATGTCCAATAAATCAATAGATACCATGATACACTTAGCCTAATTATTTACTGCTAAAAACTTATTCTTAAAAGTAGTCGATGGCAATCAACAGGTAGTAGGATAAATTCGTTCTTAACCAACGCTTTACAGTGGTTTTATTCTTAAAGCAAATGGCATTCAGAGTGGTAGTGAATGTCAGAAAACGAGTTTGAAACTATTGCAGCATCCCTACTGAATCTATAATTCTAGATACAGGATAAATCAACAAATAGTAGCTCCATCTAGAACGTGGATCCATTGGCCAAGCAACCATTCTTACTGCACATGGCCATCAGTACATTTGCAACTCGGAGACTGAACCAAAAAAAAATTTGCTGCACTGGACCGGACGCACCTGATAATCATGTTCAACGCCTCCAGTACCTCCAACGCGTCGCGCCGGCATCACACGGCGTGCCGGCCACCCGCAGCTTCGACACGGTGCTTGGCGGCTACCGCCGGCTCAACCACCTCCGCCTTGGCCCGGCGCCGCACCGGGATGCCGTCTGTAGTGCCGACGTCTAGTCGTCCGGCGGCCCGAACACCAGCAGCTTCTACGCCGCGCCCGGCGGCTACAGAGCTCCACGCCTCGCGGACGGAGAACAAATAGTGTGCGGCACGGCACAAGGCGCGGCCGCCGGACAGCACAGTGCCGGAGTGGGGCCGGAGAGGAACTGCTGGAAAGGGAATTTTCCGCAGGGCTACAGGATGGCGGTGGTGACCGAGCGTGGACGCGGCGAAGTGGGACGCCGGCGGGGAGGGCGTAGCGGCGGGCGGTGAGAAGAGGGCGCAGGCGCCAGGGCAGCGACGCGGGAAGGGGACATGGCGGCGGCGGCTCCATGTCTCGACGGGATGGAGACTGAAGTCAGAGAGTTGGGAGATGACATTGCCATCTGAACACGAAATTACCTAACTACCTTCTATCAAATTAATATAAACCAATAATTCTACTCCAGTACTTTCATGTACTTACCGCTACTTACTTTCCAGTACTTTCTGGTACTACTCTTTTTCCCACCGTCAGATTAAGTAGCTTCAACGGCTCCTAAATTACCCAACCATAGTAAAAGTTGTATTTTATATTATATGCATTTGATATCGTAGATGTTTGTATTATTTTTTATATTATTGATTAAACTTTGCATAGTTTAACTTGCACTATGTGCCTAAAATATGTTTGAATGGTTCTGGTGGTTGACACTTGTAGTGCCACCATATGTTTAAGTCTCTTTTGTGGTTGTTAACCAACTAGCTAATCATGGAGCTGTATATATTGGTTATTTATTCTGCACATATCCAACTTACCACTTGTAGGGATGAGCTAGCTTAGCTTACAGGGCATATACATAGATAGATAAGTTTCGCTAAGTTGGCATCTAACTTTCATATTTTGTTTGTCATTTTCTTCTTTGTTTTCCTAATTCGATTTTCTTACCTGTATCTCTGTAATTAAATCATGCTTGTGTGCACTCAAATATGCAGGAGCCATATTTGCAATAACGATTGAAGCGGTTTTGGCAGCGCAAGATGACTGAGTCTTGGGGTTGAGAGCAAAAATCAGACAATTTGCCATATGCAGGGATGGTGAAGTGTACTTTTCTTTTCCTGGCATATTTTGCATTCTAGACCATGTTTAGGATGCTCAGAGGATAAATCGTTGGCTGTGTGCATCGATGCAGACGTCATGTTCTTTCCATATTCTAAAGTAGACATATCACACGCATCAAAATTCAAACGTGCTCGTGTAATTTCGTATCCAAATTGTCACATACCCTCGCTGGCATGATTGCAGAGCGTATACATCCACACGTTTCATTATCATTCGGGTAGAGAAACCCAAACTTAGTAGCTCATATGTACTGGAGACACTTGACTGTACCTATGTAGATACGAAAACAGGTCCTATACATATTGGGGAGTGTTGTTGGGCGGCGTGGCTTCAGCGAGGATGATGTTGCGCCTGCCACGCTCTGAGCGGGAGTTCTCGGCGAACTTTTGGCCGGCGAGGTGGAGCCCATTCTTCTTCTCCTCTTCTGTCCACTCGGATCCGTAATACTCTTCCTCAGTGGCGTCGGCGTTGGCGGGGAAGAACATTGAGCCCCACTGCGGGAAGTGCACGAGCATAATGGGCAGTGTGCAACACATGATCATGATGCCCATGTACTCGAGCCCTTTGCCAGTGGTATACTGCGATGAAGTGAAGAAAAGAAGTTGGGTGAGCCCTGCACCCACGTTGCCGCCGGCACCGGTCATGCCAGAGATGATGCCGAGAGACCGTCGAGAGACGAAGGGGGCGACACCGAAGATGGCACCACATGCAGCCTGGGCACAAATGGAGAAGAGGACCATCGCGGTGACAGAGGCGGGAAGGGCAGAGGCACGCCCGAGCCAGAGGCAGAAAGCACCACCAGCCGTTTGAAGGATCCAGACGTTCCAGAGGCGGGCGCGCATGCCAAAATAGCGGGCACCAAGGTCGGAGAGGTAGCCACCCATGGGGCGCGCGACGATGTTGGCCATGCCAAAGCAGGCAGCAATGGTGCCGGCGGTGCGGAGGCTTAGATGGAAGTGGTCGAAGTAGTACTCGGCGATGACATTGTCGGTGGTGAGCTCGACGCCCATGCAGTAGCCATATAGGAGGACGAAGACCCATGTGCGGTAGTTGGTGACGGCGCCCCATAAGACCTTGGAGAACTTGTCCTTGTTCATGTCGCCCTTTTTCTGAAGGCTCTTGAGGTTGCCGTCTGGGAGGTCCTGCCCGAGGGTGAGCACAAGCAAACCCATCACGATGTGCATCAATCCCGGGATGAAGTAGGCGATGCGCCATGCGACGAAGGGTGTTGCGCCACACTTCTCGATGGCGTGGAAGACGAGCGGCATGATGAGCTGCGTGGCACCGCCGCCCATGTTTCCCCACCCAGCGGCCAACCCATTGACAGTGCCGATGATCTTGCTGTTGAACATGGTGCTCATCCAGTACTGGCACGACACGAATGTCGCGAGGGAGAAGCCAATGAGGAAACGAATAGTGATGTACCCTGCAGCATCGTCGACGAGTGACATGCAGAAAACGGTGGGCGCGGCGAGCATGACAAGGAAGGCGCAGCCGTAGCGCGGGCCAAGGAGGTCGCACACGGCGCCCATGACAAGCCTGGAGAAGATAGACCCGGACACAGACGCCACCCCTGCGTTTCCGATGTCGGCCTTGGCAAGGTTGAGGTTGTCGCGGATGATGGGCACCAACGGCGCGGCGGCGAAGGTGGAGACGAAACACGTGAAGAAGGAGATCCACGAGAGGTGGAAGGTGCGCATATGGGGATTGGCGAAGGAGAAGAGCCTGAAGGACTTGGCCTTGTGCTCCGAGTCCACTGGCAGCGTGAACTTGCTCGCTGCCGCCTCTTCCCCCCGAGCTCGGGACTCCACCTCCATATCCCCCTCTCTTAACTAGAGCTAGCTAAGCTTCTTCTTAGCAGCTGCTCTGCTGCCTGTTGAGCTTGGCTTTGTAATGTAATGGCAGTGTGTTGCTTATGCTTTGAATCTTCCATCCATCGGCGCGGTACTTATAGGGAGAAGGCGCATGTCGGCTTTGTGTCTGCACATTTCAGCGCTAGAGTTGACATTTGGATGATATCTCAATCGATTATCAGGTGTTACCTAGGTAGATTTTACTAGACTGAAGATCACGCCCTTTGGGCATCGTAGAGGAGCAAATTAATTAGAGATCAACAATTTGCATCTGACGGAATCATGAGGACTGAGGAGGCTAATGAAGCAAGCGACTGAGTTAACTACTCCAGATTGGAGAGACAGCGTTGAATCTGGAGGAGAGTGAGGAGAAAAATCAACTAATTTAACGGATATTAGTACCATTGAAGAGAACCTCGGCGCCGCATCTCCTGCGCCCGTGGCTTTTGGAGCTCCGTTTACTTCAGCTTGTTCCATGGGATCGGCCAAGGATCAAGGCATGTGTGACTCGACGCGTGGATTGGGAGAGAACGTTGACTTGCCGGTTAGTAGGGGGTAGGCTGGCAATCAGGTTCACCTTCTTAGTTGACGCAAGATTTGTGCATGGCCGACTATCTCGATCGGTTTTCAGTTTAGCCGAATATATCTGTTTCCGTTTGAATATATTTTAGATTCAATTACACTTTGTATCGAGTTTCTTTGCACTTCTGTCAGCTAGCAGATTTTTCATTTGGGAAAATTTTACTTGTTTCTTGAAGGAATGGGAAATTTTGATTTTGTACATTCGAACTCTTACATTGTGAATTGTGATAAGCTTTCAACATACTTGAATGCTTTTTTGTCAGATTTCTGCTCTTAGCTACCGACTCATCCTGATATGTCGGTTCAATATATCAGTTTGGCAAAAGTAATAGTAGAATGAGACAAGAAAACGACACAAAATCACAATTAAGGGGTAAAATGCAACACGTTTTTTTAAAGGACTAGCAATTATGCCCGTGTGTTGCAATAATAAATAAAATTATGGTGACGCACAACGTAAATTCTCGTAGCCAAACCCGTGGTGTGTCCAAAAACGTGTCCACCGAGCGCTCCGCGGTACAAGCTATCGTTTGAATCACAATTATAATGTAGAAGATTGAGTAACATCTTTCAATCTCTTACTGCACGTTGAACCAGATATTGAAGATGTATTGTTAATTTAGAACATAATGACCTAAGATCATTTTCATGTAATTTGACTTACCAACAAAAAAAAGACAAGTGGAGGAAGAAATTTAATGGAATACGTTGGTCTGACATTTTCCTGAGACTTCACAGAATCGATTATGTCCACGCATCAGCGCATGATTATACTTGATCAATTCGTGTCATGTCAAGTGTCAACCCTGACGTCCACATCTGAAATTGGTATAGCTCCCTGTTTATTGCAAACCCTAACTGTATTTTAGGGGAATTCCAAATCATAATTAGCAGGTACATCGATACAAGGATTCAGAGTTGGAGAATGTAGTGTCGGAACTGTTAGTACAGCGGCACATGCAATGTAGCTTTGCAAAAGAATTTGCACGGGTTATTATCTCTATGCTCACCAATCTTTGTTTATCTTCTAAGCAAACTGATCACAGGATATTCTGAATAAAAACTACTTCCTCCGTCCCACAATATAGAGCGTTTTTAGCTAGCCAAAACGTACAGAATCAGAACTAGTTAGAGAAAGTTCACAGCATCACCAAAGGTGAAGATATCCAAAGAGGAAATGTTTGGAGACATGTACTGATTTAAGACTATCAGAGTAACAAGGTCATACTTCATCACACCCAATAATGTAACAGTAATCAACAGTCAGTCCAGGATGAATTCTTAACCTTTTGCAACTACAAGGTAATAACGATTACATCGCTTGATTGTTTAATGTCAATCTAGTAGTACAAGAATAACCACCTACATAAGGTTTCTGCTCGGAAGGCATCAATGTGCTTAATCCAGCAAACAAGCTGGTGATTTTAGTTGCCAGGATCCCTCAGGTTTATTCGCTCGAAACAACAATAACCACACATGCTCAAAAAATGGACAGCTGTATAGTCCAAGTCAAATCTTGGTGCTATATCAGTTCGTGCTAGATATCCTTCGCCACCAGACACAAGTTACAGAGGCAAAATTGGTTTGTTAGCTATTACTCTTCAGATTCACCTCTAGCTTTAGCCCTCTTTTCAAGTTCTGCAATCTTCTTCTCAAGATCTACAACCCTATCTTTTAGTTCGGCATTAGAAGGCTCAGACCCCTCGACTTCAGCGGCTGGATCAACTGCTGGAGATGACTTCGGTCCCTCGAAAAGGCTGAACGTCGACATTTGAGCTGGTACAGGCTGTGGTATTACCTCAGGAAGATCCAAGAAATACCTCACAGCTGTCTTCCGGAGAGCTGAGACAGAAAACAAAATAAATTATGGTATACACATAAGCAAATGAGAAAGGAGAAAAAAAAAGAAGGCCTGGACATGTGAGATCTCAATTCTGGCACAGAACTTACCAAAACCATACCCAAGCGAGAACAAGTTTGCTGTCACCCAGTAGCAGAAAATTGCCTGCAGAAGAAAAGAGAAGATTAATGACAGTGCAGAAGAGAAGATAAGATTAATGACAGTGCAAAATTATTTAGTATTGTTAATGCTGCCAACAGAGAAGCTTAGCTACATTTATTTGATATACGAAAAGGAGGATAAAAGATGTCATTAACAAAAGTAGAGATCTATAGGTTAAAAATGAAACCACTGGCAACAAAAAAAAGTTATTGGATCTATGCCACATATTTCTTCCAAAAGTGTGACGAGTTGTAGCATCTTTGACTGTGGATAACAGAATTTTGGTAATATGATTCACATATATTTCAACCAACCAATGTACTATGATTTTCAGCAGTTAGGTGAAAAAACAATTCCTACTTTAGGGTAAGCCCCTATGAACACCTAAATGCCAGGATGGCAGCTCCAACTTAACTATGCAAAATAATTTATGCTCTACAACCCCAAAAGAAATCAAGGGAGTAGGCCCATACCCATGTTTGCCCAACTCCCAATCACACCATGAAAGTTTGAAGATCATTCAAAGAAGGCTTTAATACACACAAATTTTCCTGCATTTCAGGAAATATGTAACCTGTGTACAGCGGCGGAGCTGCGTGTAAGCTGTGGGGCCAGCTGACCCCACAGAAATTTGCCGCTAGCTCCGCCACTCCCGTGTATGGATGAATAACCAAGTAGGGAAGAGTGATTGTGGTCATGGTCATACAAAAATTGTTATTGAATGCGTTTTCCATGTTATGGGCTATAGATGTAGCCAGTTTCAGAAGCTAACTGGGGAACTATAAAAAATGGTCACTGTATAGTATTGTCTTTCGACAACCACAGATTTAGTCGTTCATTAGGAAATGGCACTTAGTCATGCAAACTTACCTGCATTCCCAGTACGCTCAAATTCCTTACAGATAACTTCTAGCTAGAATTTTATGGGTATGGTTCATGAACTTAATGGCCTGAGTATTTCATACCTTTGGAAAGTGCATGGTAAATGGTATAGTCGTAACAGCCAATATTCTAGAAAACTTCTTCATTGTTTGCAGCATAGGATTTCCCTCCATGCCTTCTTGCATATTGAGCTGAAAAAAGTATTATTCTTAACTATACAATTACATAAAAGACATATTTATTGCATTGGCCAGGGTGCACACCTCCACCGTAGCCAAGAATGTCGCTGCTGTCAACACTGGGAGGATGTAAAGCTCGTCAGGAGTTGTCAAATCAGTAAACCAATATGCTCCACCTCCTTTCAAAGAAGGGACCTTCTCCACCATGTTTTGTATCTACAGTTGAGAAGGAGGGACAAGGTGGAACAACATTAAAAAGAAGATAAACACTACAGCAAGATTGCAGGATTATAACCAGGTGTGATCGTAGTTAGAATGTTTGATATAAAAAAAACAAAGTGGAATAAACTTACAGCAAAGAAAAAGCTCATGAATATAGGCCCTTGGATGAATATACCCTTTAACGGTGTCAATGGATTAACACCACGCCTGAAGAGAGATATTCGATGATTAAAACAATGGAACTATCTGCTCTATGATTAAAAAAGGTAAACGACCCAATAAACAATAACAGAAGTCCAAGTGGTAAGGTTGAATTCTGCAAGACATATAAACGCTGAAAAAACATTTGGTTTGAGCAAAAAAATAAAATAAAGAGGCACTTTGTAAGCACAGATGATAGCAAGAACAACCTAATGGCCAATAAAGCAATTTTAAAACCTACAAGTCTATAGATCCCAATGATTAAAGGAACACGATCGAGTTTGAAGAACCAGACATGAACATAAAACGATCAATTGGCGAAATTGCACCAACATATAAGATTTTTAAAAGCCACGGATGAGATAAAACAACTTCAGATTATGAAATATTTACAGGCAGTAAACCATTGGCAGTTGCATACTTTGTGAATAGCTCGCCCAATTTCCTTTTCCCCTCTAGCATCGATTGTGGATCCATTGACTGCAGGAAATAAATATGAAGGGTTGTATCATTAGGAGAGCACAGTGTAAATTTTCTTTAATTAAAATATATTTTAGGTTCCCTAGGAGTGTAAATTGTCTCGAACAAAACTATAACTTAGGTTCCCTCGGAACCATTCATGCAGCTTCAGCATTGTCCAGTACAATAAACTGTGTGTTGCATTATTTACCAACACCCTACCTTGGCGACTTCACAACGGGATTTTGAAAAACTTGACTAAGCAACAGATTACATGTAGATCGCAAATTATGCATGAAGACAATTGAACATAGTTGCAGTGCCATTTCACCTTTATATGCCTCCCAAACAGGTAAACACTCCCAATAAGGGAAGATTATGACTTGGTAGAAGGGAGGAAACAGATGAAAGCATAATAACATACAAAAGGCTATAAGTGTGGAATTGAACCAAATACTATAGTAAAAATATGCTAGCAGTGGGTATTGCACTATTTCTGTAAATATAATTATGCCTGCTACGACTAACATGATCACAATAAGTTACAATATAAAAAGCGACTTAAACTGTAAAACTAACTCTACTTACATTTCGCATCTCCATGTTGATTGCTTCAATTTCTGGCCTCATTGCCTGCATGAATAAGAGTTTCAAAGAAGGAAATTAAACTAGTTATCTTGCAGTCATTCGAAGAAGACATAATGTGGATATAGTTAGACGAGCAAAGACAGCATAACAAAAGGAACATCATTATGTCCTCAACTACATGCCTTCAGCCACAGATGGTAACAAGTGTTGATTGAGATCAAAGTAGTTGGACAGGTTAACCGAAAACATAAAGCCAACAAAAAAAATAGATCGTAAAGCCAACAAAAAAAAATAGATCGTAAAGCCAACAAAAAAAATAGATCGTAAAGCCAACAATTTGACCCCTTTTAACTAAGTGCATGAGGCGTTCGGATTCTCATTTACTCCATTGCATAACAAAAAAAAAGTGACACGGCACTTCTGTCCAATCTGTGTGGCTATACTATTCAGGAATCGAATGGTGCCATGAATGATTTCGACGCAAAGAACAGATCCAATGCTGCTATTCAAGGACATAGAGAATCGCAGGCCACTGGACCATACCGAGACACTACATTTCATATGACAAGTCAAAATCAATCTACATGTTAGCTCAAAAGAGCATATCTATTGGCAATGTAGCCTACACTACACATTGCACAGAATGACAGACTGGCATCAAGGTTCAAGCTTTGCTTTTCCCAATATCTCCTGATTCAGGAGAGAATGGAACAACAGCGTCATAAGTTCAAAACTAAAAGAAAAAGCATAAAAGCCACGCGCACCGCTACTGCCAGTGTTTCCAGGGGCTTATATACAAGGAACAACAACTAGCCGACTATAACCACAAGCTTCAAACATGCATTTGCGTCTCATAAAATGCATGGGCAAAAGGCAGAACGGGCATACAGTTAAAGCATATATATAACAAAAACAGAGAGCATAAGTTACTCAGACGAGCTCATTATTACATTGAGCTTCATCGTGGACTTCAGCTGGTTCACCATCAGCGGGATCGTGGCTGTTCGGATCAGTATGGTCGTGACGGCAATCGCAGCCCACCTACAAAAGACCCACGTTTCGAATCCATTTACTACAGCTAACATGATGAGCAGAACTGAAAGCACGCGCGAGGTCTGAATGGGGCTTACCAGTTGAGCCCGGTGAAGGAGTGGACGGCGTCGATGACGTACTGCAGGGCGGCGACCGGGGGGAACGAGTCGGCGGCCGCGGCGGCCACTTCCCCTGGGAACGACGCCGGGAAGGCGGGCGCGACCGCGGTCGCGGCGTCGGAGAGGACGCCCGCCGCGACGTCCATCTGGTCGGCCGCGGGGTCGGTGAGGACGGTTGCGGCGGCATCGATCTCGGAGGAGGAGGAGGAGAAGGTGCGGTGGGCCAGGAGGTGGGCGCCGAAGGGGAGGGGGAGGGATCTCGCGCGTCGACGGAGGTCGGCGGAGGGGAGGTGCGGGGCTTGCTGGGCAGGGAGCGGTGGGGCGGAAGAGGAGGAGGAGGGGTCTTCGCGGCGGTCGTGGTGGGAGGGGACGAGGTGGGAGAGGGAGGGGTGGAGACGGCGGGTGAGGTGGTGGGAGAGGGTGAGGCTTCTCCGGGCGGAGAAAGCCATGGCGGCGGCGGCGGCGAGATCGCGTGGGGAGAAGAGGGGGTTAACCCGCGAGATGGATATTCCTCTCCGAGTATGCTGCTGGCATATGGGCCCGTTCAGTCCAGCCTCCCTTAGGGCATCTCCAACCGAGCGATCCAAAAGGACGCGTCCGTTTTGGGCCGTTTGGGTCGTCGGCCAGACACGCGGACAGCGGCCCGCGTCCGCGTGTCCGTTTGGGTCGCGACTGCGCCCAACGCGCGGACGCATCGCATAATCCGGAAACACGAAAATAAAAGAAAAAATGCAAATTTAAACGAAATTTGATTAAAACATATGCCCTATTTTGGGCAAATTTATACATAGCCCTATTTTGGGCAAATAACTAACAAAAGAAGCCCCTATATGGGCTTTTAAATTTAAACTAATATTAAAAACCCTCTATTAGGCGACGTCGTCGGCGACGTCGTCGTCGTCCACCCCGGGCGTCGTCGTCGTCCACCCCGGGCGGCGACGCGCTGTTGTGGCTGGAGCGCGCCGGGGACTCCGGCCACGGAGACCACAGGGCCTCCTCCCACGACGAGTGGGGATCCGGAGCCACCCGGCCGCGCGCGCGCACGGAGCGGCGCCTCCTCCCCGAGGCGCTGCGTCTGGCCGTCTCGCCGTGCGCGGCGCCCGGCCTCCTCCCGCCGCGCCGCCTCCTCCTCCTCCCGTACCGCCGGCCGGCCCGGGCGCGTAGAGCGCCCGGCCCTCCGCCTCCTCTACCTCCCCGCCGCGCCGCCTCCTCCATCTCGGAGGTGCGAATGGCCGCATGGAGTTGCGTCCATTGCGCCTCCTCCTCCGCCGCCGATATCATGAGGGCGGCGCGGAGGTCCGGGTCCTCCTCCGAGGACTCCGGCTTCGGCTCGAGGAGGAGAGGCGGCGGTTGCGGCAATGCCGCACCGCCGCGGGCGGCCTCTCCGATGTGGAGGCCGCGCCGGTATCCTCCCGATGGCCGCAACGCCGGCGGACGACGGCGGGCCGCCGCCGCCTCGTCGTCGTTCGCTCCGGGAGCGAACCGTCGCTTCGGGGCCATGGCGGCGGTTTTGCTCTGGGAGTGGAGTGAGGACCCGGAGTGGAGGGCCGGATCCCCTCCGGTCCCCATTTAATAGTCTCCCCCGGTCACCGACGGTGGGCCCAAGGGAGACGAGGCGACCGCGCGCGGACGCGAGCGGACGGCGCGTGCCATCCGCGGCCACGCAAACCTAGCCCGGATTTGGGCCGGGTTTGCGCCGCTCCGGACGCCGCGGCCGTCCGCTTTGCGGTGCGTCCCCGCGCTGGGCCGCGTGTGACCGCGGCTCGACCCAAACGGACGCGCGGGCGCGGTTTGGGTCGCGCGGTTGGAGATGCCCTTATTACAGAGCATCCTTGCATAGTTAAGTTGTACTGTGCACGATGCAAAAAAAATTTGCCGGAAATATCCGAATTTATTTGATGAGTTTACAAGAAGTATAAAGCATCTTAAACATAATGAAAACTGCATCGAGGTCTTTGGACCACCAAACGACCACTACTACCGCCAGAGCAAGCCGCTTACGTGTCATTGTCGTCGCTCTCTTACCAGAGCCAGCCTGACTATGTTGATGATAGTTGAGAAATCTCTGTACACATGCTCCTGAGGACCAGCCCCACAGTCGAAGTCGTCGCATTAAACCGTTGAATTGATCTGAAAATTGTAACACCAAACATATCGCACAGAGATCCACCACTCCATGAAAGCGGCAACCAGACGAATCCCTCACCATCCTCAACACCACCGGCGAGATTGTCGCCGAAGAGCTGAAAGATGAGGCAGGTATATCTTATTTTTGTATCGCAAAACGCATCATAGCTGTAATATCCCAGATATTGGGGTTACAAAAATAGAGGAAACAGATGTGTGCATTGCATTCATGCATAGAAAATCCGGGGAATTTTCGCGCTTTTGTTTAAAACGACCAAAGGGATCGAGGTTTCTCTTAAAACACATCGATGAAATTGAGTTAGTCATCGATGTGGGTGCGACAAGTTTCGACATGACCTTTGTTGAATATTGTGTTTTAAGGGAAACAAATTGAATTCAAATTCAAATATGAAAGACATAAATTGAAGCAAGATTTGAATTCCAAACAATAGTTTTCTTATTATAATTCAAACAATGCTGAATTAGGAATAGGACGAGAATAGGGAAATTACATTTTATTAATTGAATACACATTTACAAAGTCATTACAATATCCAATATTATTACAACTTACAAATATTACAAGAATAAAATACAGAAAGGAAAACTAAGCTAATCCTGTCTAAATATCTTCTATTCCTCTTTTGTCTTGTACCTGCAAAACAAACAAAGAAAACATAAAAGAAGTAAAGCCAAGTGGCTATGTTAAAAATAATAAAGAGAAAGGGAAAGAATGGAAAGATCTTTTCCCAGCCCGAGCACATCCACAAGGGGTGATGTACCAGGTTGAAACTTGCACCCTACGGATGTGCAGCTTACAAGACACATGCATGTACATAGCTGTCGGTCAAGCACACATCCAGGAGACAATATAAAAGAGGATTTCCTTGCAGCACACAGCTGCTCGGCTCAGCACAAGAGCAATCCATCGACTATTCCCCAGTTCATCCAAGAACATCATTGTCAGTTCATCGCCAGCTCATACAAGTGCCACCACGTAATCATCGGTCCCAAATCGGAGTAAGTATCAAGATCGGGAGGAGGAGGCATACCACCGGATGCGCTTAGCTCGTAACCAACAAGAACCCGCCACCAAGCTACAGAGAGCAGCAGTAGGATCTCACCAGAAATATAAGCTAGGAGTATCTCGCCTTTAGCCTTTGCATAGTCACCAAAAGGGGGAGATAAAAAGGGAATAAATAAAAAGCAGACCAAACCCATCTACCCTTCAACTAGATTTTCATCTAGGAGGATGGAGAGATGGATTTTCCTCTCGCTCTTGCATAGAGGTGCTATGCATGTTCATCACCGAGGTTTAGAGAAACAACAACCAAAGAGTATCCGTCCATATCATAAATCATGCCTCAGCCTTTTTTGCATCATCGTGTAGGCCAAGCAAACCAAACATATATCTGTTCTTATCAGCTGAAACTATCAAACAAGGGACAGCCAAATCCACCAATAAAAACCAACCTTGTAAAAAAAACAAATCATCTCTAGTTGCTACTTTGCAACTAGATCATATACTAGAAACTCAAAGATCACTTTGGGATTTTCCACAACACTACTGTTTAAGATCATATATGCACAGGCTTTAATCACCACCATAAGCAACCAGTAATAATTCACATGTTACAGGGAACTACTTAGGGTCCAGGAATTATTCCCAGGCCAACCAAGTAGTATATAGCTGCAGCAAGTCCACATCAATCAAGCAAACAAGCCCTTAGTCTCAGCAGTATAGCCACACTAGCAGGTAAACAAGCTCACATGAACCACCAGTGGTTTAATACCAACATATTATAAACAGCCAACAACCAAATGATTAAGCCAACCAACTTAAGCACAAGACAGTGATCAATTTGATCAAGGCCTTACCAGCATAAACCACACAGCAGTTACAACTTGTTTAACCGATATAAAAATAGGTGGATTATATGCATTATAAGATGCATATAGGCATTTTACTTGCAGCAACAATTGTCCCATTTATTTCTTCATCCCAAAGGCTACCAAAAACATGTAGATCAATATTTATCTACTAGATAAATTGAAAACAATAGCATCAACAAGTCAATTTTGAGCATTTGTTTATGCCCACTCGTAGGAACCAAGAATCATTACGCTATAAATTAATTAGCATAAGATCAGCAGCCTATGACCATAAGATATATAGAACCAATACCAAACTCCTCTAAATGGCTAACCAAGTAACCAGACAAGTACAACTGCCAAGTCATGGTCATAGTTAGAGGGGAGAGGAGTGGGATATAG
>NC_061510.1:5234749-5259483 GCF_022539505.1 Lolium rigidum | reverse complement strand
GGCCTATCAAGCTCAAGACGAGCGTAGGCTGCGCCTGGTATGCGCACATCGATGAGTACCAGGGTGAACTGGTCTTGAAGGATGGTTGGTTCGGGTTTGCGGAGGCGCATGAACTGCAGCTCGATGACATTCTCGTCTTCGAGGTGAAAGACACTTCCTTGATGAATGTGTTGATCTACGAGTGTAACACCTCCACCCAGAGGGTAATATTTTGTGCTGATCACCCTTAGTTGCATGCATGATCTGCAGTGCTTTTAGGAAGAGGGGATCAGAAACACCTCAATATTTTATTGAATTAACTAGATGCTGCTTTTGGACCTGGGGTAGTGCCCTGCTGATGTTCATGCTGAACTTGGTTTTTGTATTAAGCTGAACTGGGGATCAGATACACTGTGATGAGACTTTGTTAATTAGCTAATATAGTATATGTTAGACATGTTTTATTTTACTTTAATTTACTGTGATATGCTGCGGTAGTTTCAATGTGCGGTCTGATGATTTGTATTATACCTAGCTACATGGAGCTCAACATTTTGAAATATTCATAGATTTGTAAGTGTAAATGTGATATATCCCATATGTAGTCAATGCTTTCTTGTACGAGCTTGTAAAATCTCAGGGCAAAATACATTTTATTTTAGGAAGTGTAAAAGTGACCAATTTTTTTGATCTGATTGTAGCGAACACAAGTGCAGATGGTCAAACCCCCAAAACTTCTCATATTCATTGTTACATGGTCGAGATATAAAGGTATTTTACGCACTGGTTTAATACTCAACTGCTTACATCCATGTTTGTTTGCAGTTTTTTTTGACACCTCTTAATGCTCCCTCCGATCCATATTTTTTTGAGATACACAGTACAAACACAGACGCTCTCATATAGATGTATCTAGACACATATTAGTTGTAGAGACATCCATTTTATCATCAAGTAATGAGGATCAGATGGAGTATCGTTTTCATTTTACCAAAAGAAACGGATATATTGTATAGTACAACGTAGTCTGAGGCCCTTAGCTCTGAATACAATTTTTGTGTGCACACTGATTCGGATCATAACCCACACGACCTGTCTCACCGGTATGTAGGTCCGGCCCCACCAGTACATCGATAAGCCTCGCATGACCCGCCCGGTGAAGTTTTCCTGTGTGGATTCCTGCGTACCTGGCTTCGTTCCCTCCAAGAAACGCGCATTTTTTTGACCGGGGACACGCGTATTTATTCCCTTGCTGATGTATAATTCTCGCTTTCTCGGTCCCCTCATGTTCGGATCTCCCCGGATCCCTCGCCGTCCATCTCCCCGAGTCCTCTCCCTACACCACTCAGGCGCCCACCACCGCCGGACTACGCGGCTTGGACTCCGTCCTCTACGGATCGCGACGGCCGCACCTAAAACTCCACTAGGCTGGCGGCATCCCCGATTCTCTCGGTCCATGGCTGCAATGGCAGTATGTTTCCGAATCACTAGGGTTGCCGGCCACATCTTTATTATATCTAAGCTCAGCTGCCGGCTGCTTAGCATTGTTTGATATAGACTATTTCTCTCATCCAGATGTATATATTAATCCTCCGGTAAAGACTCGGCTACACATGCACGCATGCTAGCTAGGTTGGGACCTGATCTAATGTGGCAATAATAATCGTTCAAATATGATAGTGGTCAATCCACAGCCGATAATCACATATGAGGACACTGAGGCATGCATGTCCGGCTTATGGACTCTTTAGGCCGACGCTGATTTTTTTTTGTTTGCTTAGGTCGATCCAGTATCGAGCGGATGATGAACTGCATGATGCATTACTTCGATGCTAGATCCAGCCAGCAAGCATGCATGGCTCATGCTAGCTTGATTTCTATTCTCATAGCTACTATTTATATCGATTTGGCTTCTCACGATACAATGATACACTATGCTGAATAATTTGATGATACAAGGTTGTACATATGCAATCTAGCTAGATTCGTAGCTTATTGTTCGAGACCATGTGTCTGATAAGAACAATGATCCGACTGACTTTGCTAGGTGCCTTTGATTATGCATTTGCTTGGAATTATTGTCAAGCTTAGAGGCATTATCTAATTGAGGCCTCTTTTTGCAAAGTTGTTCAAACAAGAAGCTCAAGCTTTGAGAGAGCTTATCATGGAAGGAGACATCTGTAGAGCCAGCCTGGTGCAAGGTGTTTAGGCGCATCGATGAGAGAATAATCACTGACAGGCTTCCGCATAGGTACATATGTACATCGGAGTTAGAGGTGATTACCATCCCCAATGTGTTCTACCCTGGTTTTACGGTGGTAGTCCGTAGTCCATCAACTCAAGATGTCCACCGATGCACCTGGATTGTGGACCCAAGCAACAAGATGGCAATGTTTTAATGGACGCAGGATGGCCAGTGAGTTTGTCAAAGCACGACTTGAAGGTAGTAGATACCTTCCTGACTCTTCAAGAAGATTGACACCAAATCATTGCAGGTGTCGTATTTGGTTACAATTAGTCGTAGAGAAGGTTATATGAGTGTTCGAGTTATCACCATCACTAGGGCAACAAAATGAATCACAACCGTATTAAGTTGTCTTACAAATGTTCCATAGTATAATGATGATGTATTGTGGTGAACATGATGGTACCATTGATCGGATTGTGGTCACATGTGAGGGGTGTATATAAGGGATTGCCTAGCCCTTTCCATTAGTTCGGACTTTTGGTTGCGTTGGCTTGTGTATGAAGCTTGGCATGGTATCAGAGCCTGTGGTCTCGAGTTCGAGACCCGGCTTTCGTAATTTATCCTAAAATTGGTGCTGCCCTCCGTCGTCTTCCTCGGAGTCCACGATATGCCTTCTTGAGAGTCTCCTTGTGTTGACCTCTTCCTTCTTCCGTCACACGTGAGGAGGGTGTTCGGGATGTATAAGTGGATTGCCCAGCCCTTTCCATCAGCTCGGACTTTGGTTGCGTTGGCTAGTGCATGAAGCTTGACAAACCTTATTTATATGTACAGCTCTCTAGTTGTACTATTAATTATTATGTGCTTATGTTGGTTGGATTGTGATGAACATGAGATGTTCTGTTGTTTCCGTAAAGAAAAAACGTGTTGTTTTTCGAATCTCATACTGGATATGTTTTGCACAAACTAGTGAAGTGCCCACTGACAAAACATATTATGCGCAAATAGGCAACCTCGCAACGATCATGGGTTCAAGCGTCCAGGATCCACCGCCTTGACATCGCAAGCTACAGTATGAACAGCTTGGTTGACTTGTAGATTTGGACGTTGGATCGAAAATAGATAGCTAAGAACTAAGTACCGTAGCATGTAGCATATGTACTGCTCATGGTCTCATTCCGGTTCAAGTGCTACCCCATGTAGCACCACTTTTTTTTTGGGTTAGCCTGCATAACCTTCCCAATAAAAAAGTACTACCTTCCCCGCATGGGCCAATTGTTTGTACTTTAGCTGCCGCCAGCCATGTACATGGTGATTGCCGTCACCCGCTTGCTTCACCGATAACAATCCAAAACATTTAATGGGCCTCCGACTCATGCCATTGGGGCCCTTCCTAATTTAAACACGGAGATCCTATGATTGGCCCTCAAGAAACCGAGATTCTAAATATAAAGTTATTTTATTTCGTATCAAGTATGCGCATCTACATGGGCTCTATATTTTGATATATTCATATAGTTGATTTCAAAATTTTCATAAATTATTTAAAGTTCCAAGATTTATTCTATCAGTTTGCAAGATCTTAGAGTGTATTTGTAGTTAAAAAAATGACAAACCTCTTCATCAGATTGTTGTTAACAAGTGTAGTGTTGTGAACCCAAAATATATTACATACTTCCTCGTAGATCAAATTTTAACTAATTAAGTTGAACTAAAACCCGGATCAACAGTGCATGGAGTACGAAAAACAAATGAATAGGCAATATTTCAGCTTTTCCTTCAGTTGAGAATGCTAGAGCAGGACCCATTTGCCAGTAGCGTCACTCAACATTTGAAGGTAAAGACAAATAGAAGGGATCGAAAAAAGCAAGTATCCTACATATCTCGAGTTAAAACATATCGAGAAATCACATATTTCTTGTACATAGAGGCTGACATCGTGGACCCATCTGCCACCGTGGAAAAAATCCAAGAAAGGAAACAATTATCGTACAGAGAAGCCGACATGTGGACGATTTTGCAAAGCAGTCGTCCTCAACTTTAACAAAGGCGGCAGGGATCGAAAGAAAAAGCAAAGTTCCCGTAAATCAGCGGTCAAAAATAAATCCAAGAAATGAAATGTTTATTGTTCATAGAGGCTGACATGTGGGACCCACGAGCCAGACAGCTGTCCTCAACGTTTCAAAGGCGGCAGGGATCGAAAAAAGGCAAGTGACCATATATCAAAGCCAAAATAATCCAAGGAAAGAAACTTTTATTGTACATAGAGGATGACATATGGGTCCCGCTTTGCAGGCGCGGTCTCACATTTTCCAAGGCGGCACGGGATCGAAAAAAAGAAAGGAAAGGTTTATCGTTCGTGAGAGGCCGAGATGTGGGACCCATGGGCCAGCAGCGTCCTCTTAGTTTCAAAGGCGGTAGGGATAAAAAAGGCAAATAGCCGTAATTAGGGTCAAAAATAAATCAAACAAAGGAAACTTTTACTGTTCATAGAGGCCGACAGTGGACCCATGAGCCAGCAGCTGTCTCAACGTTTCGTAGGCGGCATGAGATCGAAAGAAAAAGGCAAATACCAAGAAATTATGGGTCAATAATAAATCAAACAAAAGGTTTATTGTTCATAGAGGCCGACATGTGGACCCCGAGCCGGCAGCGTCCCCAACGTGTTAAAGGCGGCAGGAGATAGAAAGACAAAGGCCAAAAATCAGTTGGTAAAAAATCCAAGAAAAGAAACATTTACTGTCTCGAGAGGCTGACATGCGGGACCCATGAGGCAGCAACATCCTCAACGATTCCAAGGCGGCAGGGGATCAAAAGGGGTCAAAAATAAATCCATCATAGGAAACTTTTATTGTTCATAGAGGATGTGGGACCGACCTGCCAGTAGCGTCCTCATCGTTTCAAAGGGGGTAGGGGATCAAAAGAAAACGGTAAATAGCCAGAAATTAGGGGTAAAAATAAATCCAATGAAGGACACTTTATTGTTCATAGAGTATGACATGCGGGACCCATGAGCCAGCAGCTTCCTCAACGTTTCAAAGGCGGCATGAGATCGAAAGGAAAAGGAAAGTGACCAAATATCAGGAGCCAAAAATAATCTAAGAAAAGAAACTTTATAGTACATAGAGGATGACATGCGGGTCCCATTTTGCAGCAGCGGTCTCAATGTTTCCAAGGCGGCACATGACCAAAAGAAAAAGGAAGTAGCCAGAAATAAGGGTGTCAAAAATCCAAGAAAAGGAATATTTCAATTGGGCTGCTTCTGGCCATCTGGGCCTTCAAACTATCCCGCTGGACGCCTTTTGATTCGTACAATTTCAGCCCATTCCAAAACAGGAAAGTCTTATGCCTCGCAAAGAAAAAAAAACAAGGAGATTCAAAACATATAAGTTTGTTTATGTAAAAATAAAGATTTAATTTATCCCTTTGCAATAGCTCAGAGCAAAATACACCGTTTATTGTCTGCAAAATAATCAAGATATCACATGTTTCTTATACGGGAGGCTGACATCGGGGACCCATGCGCCAAGCAAGCGTCGCCAACATTTTAAAGGCGGCAGGATGGAAAGAAAAAATAAACCAAAAATCTGTTGGTACAAAATCCAAGAAAAGAAACATTTTCGTTCTGAGAGGATAACATGCGGGACCCATGAGGCAGACAGATCCTCGCCGTTTAATGTTAGAGGCCGACATGTGGGACCCGTGAGCCGACAGACGTCCTCAACGTTTTAAAGGCGGCAGGAGATCGAAAGAAAAATAAGCCAAAAATCATTTGGTATTCAAAATCCAAGAAAATAAACATTTACCGTTCCGAGAGGATGACATGCGGACCCATGAGGCAGACAGATCCTCAACGATTCCAAGGCGAGCAGGGGATCAAAAGAAAAAAAGGAAATATCCGTAAATTAATTAGGGGTTCAAAATAAATCCATCAAAGGAAAGTTTTATTGTTCATAGAGGATGACATGTGGGACCGACCTGCCAATAGCGTCCTCATCGCTTCAAAGGGGCAGGAGATCAAAAGAAAAAGGCAAATAGCCGTAAATTAGGGTAAAAAATAACTCCAAGAAAGGAAACTTTTATTGTTCGTAGAGGATGACATGCGGGACCCATGAGCCAGCAGCTTACTTAACGTTTCAAAGGCGGCATGAGATCGAAAGAAAAAGGCAAGTGACAAAATATCGGGAGCCCAAGATAATCCAAGAAAAGAAACTTTATTTACATAGAGGATGACATGCGGGTCCCATTTTGCAGCAAGCGGTCCCAACGTTTCAAATGCGGCTTGAGATCAAAAGAAAAAGAAAGTAGCCAGAAATTAGGGGTCAAAAAAATCCAAGAAAATAAAGTTGATGGACATAGAGGATGACATGCGAGTCCCATGAGCTAGCAGCTTACTCAACGTTTCCAAGGCGGCAGGGGATCAAAAGAAAAAGGAAATAGCCAAAAATCATAGGGTGAAAAAAAAACAAAGAAAATGAACTTTTATAGTACATAGAGGATGACATGCGGGTCCCATGAGCCAAGCAGGTTCCTCAACATTTCAAACGTGGCATGAGATCGAAAGAAAAAGGCAAGTGACCAAATACCAGGAGCCAAAAATAATTCAAGAAAAGAAACTTGATTGTACATAGAGGATGACATGCGGGTCCCAATTAGCAAGCAGCGGTATCAACGTTTGAGAGGCTGCACGGGATCGAAAGAAAAAGGCAAGTGACCAAATATCGAGAGCCAAAAATAATCCAAGAAAAGAAATTTTATTGTACGTAGAGGATGACATGCGGGTCCCATTTTGCAAGCAGCGGTCTCAACGTTTCCAAGGCGGCACAGTAACCAAAAGAAAAATGAAGTAGCCGTAAATCGGGGGTGAAAAAATCCAAGAAGAAAGATTTCAATTGGGCCGCATCTGGACATCCGGGCCTTCGAACTATCCCGCTAGGCCTTTTGACTCGTACAATTTCAGCCCACTCCAAAACAGGAAAGTTCCGAATTTTCTAAAAACAGGAAAGTCCTATGCTTCGCAAAGACAAAAAAACAAGGAGATTCAATATATAAGTTTGTTTATGTAAAAATAAAGATTTAATTATCCGTTTGAAATAGCTCAGAGCGCAATACATTGTTTATTGTCTGCAAAATAATCAAGATATCATATGTTTCTTGTACGGGGAGGCCGACATCGGGGACCCATGAGCCAACAACGTCGTCAACGTTTTAAAGGCGGCAGGGGATGGAAAGAAAAAATAAACCAAAAATCTGTTGGTAAAAAATCCAAGAAAAGAAACATTTTCGTTCTGAGAGGATGACATGCGGGACCCATGAGGCAACGAAGATCCTCGCCGTTTATTGTTCATAGAGGTTGACATGTGGGACCCGTGAGCTGCAGCGTCCTCAACGTTTTAAAGGCTGCAGTGATCGAAAGAAAAATAAGCCAAAAATCGTTTGGTCAACAAAATCCAAGAAAATAAACATTTACCGTTCCGAGAGGATGACATGCGGGACCCATGAGGCAAGCAAGCATCCTCAACGATTCCAAGGCGGCAGGGGAAATATCCAGAAATTAATTAGGGGTTCAAAATAAATCCATCAAAGGAAACTTTTATTGTTCATAGAGGATGACATGTGGGACCGACCTGCCAACAGAGTCCTCATCGTTTCAGAGGGGGCAGGAGATCAAAAGAAAAAGGCAAATAGCCAGAAATTAGGGGTAAAAAATAACTCCAAGAAAGGAAACTTTTATTGTTCGTAGAGGATGACATGCGGGACCCATGAGCCAGCAGCTTACTCAACGTTTCAAAGGCGGCATGAGATCGAAAGAAAAAGGCAAGTGACAAAATATCAGGAGCCAAAGATAATCCAAGAAAAGAAACTTTATTGTACGTAGAGGATGACATGCGGGTCCCATTTAGCAGCAGCGGTCTCAACGTTTCAAATGCGGCTTGAGATCAAAAGAAAAGGAAAGTTGATTGTACATAGAGGATGACATGCGGGTCCCATGAGTCAGCAGCTTACCCAACGTTTCCAAGGCGGCAGGGATCAAAAGAAAAAGGAAATAGCCAAAAATCAGAGGGTGAAAAAAATTTAAAGAAAATAAACTTTTATAGCACATAGAGGATGACATGCGGGTCCCATGAGCCAGCAGGTTCCTCAACGTTTCAAACGTGGCATGAGATCGAAAGAAAAAGGCAAGTGACCAAATATGAGGAGCCAAAAATAATTCAAGAAAAGAAAGTTTTATAGTACATAGAGGATGACATGCGGGTCCCATTTAGCAGCAGCGGTATCACCGTTTGAGAGGCGGCAGGGATCGAAAGAAAAAGGCAAGTGACCAAATTTGAGGTGCCAAAAAAACTCCAAGAAAAGAAAGTTTTATAGTACATAGAGGATGACATGCGGGTCCCATTTAGCAGCAGCGGTATCACCGTTTGAGAGGCGGCAGGGGATCGAAAGAAAAAGGCAAGTGACCAAATTTGAGGTGCCAAAAAAACTCCAAGAAAAGAAAGTTTTATAGTACATAGAGGATGACATGCGGGTCCCATTTAGCAGCAGCGGTATCACCGTTTGAGAGGCGGCAGGGATCGAAAGAAAAAGGCAAGTGACCAAATATGAGGTGCCAAAAATAATTCAAGAAAAGAAAGTTTTATAGTGCATAGAGGATGTCATGCGGGTCCCGATTAGCAGCAGTGGTATCACCGTTTGAGAGGCGGCAGGGGATCGAAAGAAAAAGGCAAGTGACCAAATTTGAGGTGCCAAAAAAACTCCAAGAAAAGAAAGTTTTATAGTACATAGAGGATGACATGCGGGTCCCGAGTTAGCAGCAGCGGTATCACCGTTTGAGAGGCGGCAGGGGATCGAAAGAAAAAGGCAAGTGACCAAATTTGAGGTGCCAAAAAAACTCCAAGAAAAGAAAG
Organism: Lolium rigidum; assembly: GCF_022539505.1. Classification (NCBI taxonomy): domain Eukaryota; kingdom Viridiplantae; phylum Streptophyta; class Magnoliopsida; order Poales; family Poaceae; genus Lolium; species Lolium rigidum. The sequence goes on along the minus strand of NC_061510.1, from coordinate 5,250,414 downwards.
TTTTATAGTACATAGAGGATGACATGCGGGTCCCATTTAGCAGCAGCGATATCACCGTTTGAGAGGCGGCAGGGGATCGAAAGAAAAAGGCAAGTGACCAAATTTGAGGTGCCAAAAAAAACTCCAAGAAAAGAAAGTTTTATAGTACATAGAGGATGACATGCGGGTCCCATTTAGCAGCAGCGGTATCACCGTTTGAGAGGCGGCGGGGATCGAAAGAAAAAGGCAAGTGACCAAATATGAGGTGCCAAAAATAATTCAAGAAAAGAAAGTTTTATAGTGCATAGAGGATGACATGCGGGTCCCATTTAGCAGCAGCGGTATCACCGTTTGAGAGGCGGCAGGGATCGAAAGAAAAAGGCAAGTGACCAAATTTGAGGTGCCAAAAAAACTCCAAGAAAAGAAAGTTTTATAGTACATAGAGGATGACATGCGGGTCCCATTTAGCGACGAGCGGTATCACCGTTTGAGAGGCGGCAGGGGATCGAAAGAAAAAGGCAAGTGACCAAATTTGAGGTGCCAAAAAAACTCCAAGAAAAGAAAGTTGATTGCACATAGAGGATGACATGCGGGTCCCATTTAGCAGCAGCGGTCTCAACGTTTCCAAGGCGGCAAGGGATCAAAAGAAAAAGGAAGTAGCCAGAAATCGGGGGTCAAAAAATCCAAGAATAGAAAGAATTTTGGTTCATAGAGGATGACATGCGGGACCCATGATCCCGCATCGTAAACGGCTCGATCGGAGAACGTTGAACGAGATGGCGCGATCGAGAAAAAAACAATGCCGTAGAGGCTGCCATCCGGGCCCTACATCCCTCGGCGGTGCGGATTTGCGTTGACTCGGCCGGCGAACCCGAGAATTCGCGATGCACCACGTCCCGGGCCACCATACGCGACGTTTTGGCCGCTTTCGTCGGGCTAGGTGGCCTCAAAAACGAGAAAAAAAGTTTTGACATGCACCACGGAGGGACCAAAATCGTCGGCCATGGTACACCAGCAACCACGGCGCGACTTCAACTTCGTCGGCCATGGCAACTTTTCTTGTAGTGTGAGGAACCATAACCAGCTATCTTTGTTTTCACTCTCGACAAGTGCATAGGCAATAGGCAAGAGCTGATTATTTGCGTCAGCTGCGATCGCCACCAAAAGTGTGCCCTTGTACTTTCCTGTGAGAAAGGTACCATCTATTGACAACACCGGGCGGCAGTGATGGAATGCCCTTATAGTCTCGGGGAATGCCCAAAATAAACGATCAATGATTTCTTGGTTTTCCTCCAGAGGGTGTTGACGAGCTCTCCTGACCACTTGAGTTCCCCGGGGCAAGGTTATATGCCTCCTCATAGATGCCATACAATCTCTGGAAAATCTCCTCCTTCGCCCGCTTTGCCTTACTAAAGCTGACCGGGAAGCCAATCAGATCTTCCACGGTTTTTCGCAGCTTCTTTGTACCAAGGGTTATATCTTCTTCCACCGCCACTTACATGATATGTGATACATATTTTGCAGTGTCGTTGCGGTGTTCGTCAAGAGCCCCCAATTTCTCGCAGCTATGGGGCTCTATTTTTGAGATATGCCATGGCTGACATACCCTAGGGCTCAGCCGAGCGATAACTCTCCCCCTGCAACCCTCATTCTACGCATATGACTTTCAGATGCCTTCGATCAAACTGCTTCACTCTATGTTGCCGAGATATGGCCAACGCATACCTCTTGATTGCTTGGTCAGCCGAGTCCTTGTCTGGGAAAGTTTGCCCAACCTGCAGACTCGCCTCCCCTAGGCCTAGAATAGAGCGGAATTCATTGCTGATGGTCATTGTTTTTAAGAAAGCAGGGTCCATTGGTGCCGCAACCGCCCTCCGGGAAGGACCGATGCCTTCTTCGTCCGAGGAGGATTCAGACGAAGAAAAATGAGCATCATCGTCCAACGCCTCCGGCAATCCCTCCACACGCTCGCTAATGTCAATGAACGCGGACCAATATCCTGGCTCGACAGCAAACTGGGCGACCATCTGCTCCGATGGGTTGGTTCTATGGCCTGCAGTCAGTGCCTAATGCTCTGATTGGCCTATCATGGCTGCTGCAGTCAGGGCCAAAATGCTCCGATTGAATGGTGCTCGGTCTTGTGATGATGGCCATCTCCTCTTCACCAGCGCCGGAACTGCATCTGGCACCATCATCACCAGATATAAACTGAACATACACCATTGCCTCTTCGTATATAACATCACCAGGTGTGCTTGCAAACCTCATGTACGTACCCCAATTTCTATCACTCTTTACCTCCCGCAAACTCCAACGGGCAGGTGTCCCATCATCCCCTCCTACAATGATGAGAGACTCAATGATCATCGTCTTCCCACGCATGTCACGCCCAAACTTTGCTCGGATGCATCTTCTAACAGCCAAAAATTATCTATTGACCATGTCTGTCACTACAACTTTCATCGAGTCGCAGCGCGACACATCAACACCAGAAAATTCGTCGCGTACATCGTCTCCATAAACTATGCCGTACTAATATTTTCATCCTACCTATGCATGCAACTACGGAACATGCACTACTTAAACTAATTACACTACACAACTAATTAGGTTCTAACTACGTAAATAAATACAACATGCTAGCTTCTTGTAATCCTCACCTTGAGCAAAGACGGAATCAACCAGGCTGGACTCAATCAACAGACATCAACGAACTGAGTAAGAGACATCAACAACGCAGAGCAAGAGACATCAACTAGGTGAGAGACTAAGTGCGTCAATAAAACTGAGTGTGTTCACAGTGAGAGTGAGAGCGAGTAACCTCTTTATATTGAATCGGCTCAGCTCACGGAATCAATCCATGCGTTATTTATTGCACTCCGTGTAGATGTCTCAACTTTATCTACATACAGATGCTTTTCTAACTAAAATGCATTACATAGATAAAAGTAAGACACTTATTTTTAAACGGAGGGAGTACCAAAGAATCTGCCCGCCCGCACCCGTATCATCTCAATTTGTAACAGTTTCGCAGTAATCACACCGAAAGCAGCAAAGTTAGCCACAGTTAAAAGCATCCTAATTGGAAATAGTAGCAGCTTGTTTTGCAGCATCAAAGTACGTGCATGTCGGCCAGATTCCCGCGCGTGGTCGTCGGCAACTAATTTCCCGCGTGAGGCGGTCGGCCGGTTCAGCTTTGCATGCAGCTGCACCGGTGGCAGCGCATGGCGGGGCCTGCCACCGCATGCACTGGAGGCATGCTCCACGACACCCTGCCGCCGCACCGTGGGGCGGCATGGCCCGCCACCGCCGACGGATGCATACGGCGCCGCTCGACGGCTAACGTGCCGCCAGAGCACGGGGCGGCATGTCACACGTGTCGCCTGGGGGCACTGCCGCCAGTGAGAAGGTGATCTTTTTTATCAATTTGATTCACAGGTGGTCCTTTTTATTAATGAATTGGGCAGAGTGGTCTTTTCTGACAAAAATTCGCTGCCCCCAGCACCAGGTGCTCCACGGCGCCAACTCCTCCATCACCCACCTGCTCGACAGCGACCCCAACGTCACTGACGGTCTCAAGCGCTACCTGGCGTGGTTCCGCTACGTGTCTGACCATTGGTCTATGGGAGGCTAAATCCAAGTAGTATGTGTGGACATTGGTCTTTGGGATGCTAATCATGAAAGTTATTTTGACTTATATGTCCTGCAGTCGTGGTTTTAGAGAACCAAAGGAAGGTAAAGATGCAAAAAATATCAGGATAAGCTAACCTAATTTAGAACCAAGGAGGCAAGGAGTGAAAGAGGTTGTTAGTAAAAAAGATAATTTACTTTGGACTACACACCAAAGGCCACCATCTTACTGTTGCAATTTTCTGCCATCTTTCGTGTAATTTCTCTTGCATAGAGTTCAACTGGGAGCTGGCATAGAGTTCAGCTGAGAGCTGATCAAATTATCTACTTATCAAAGGAGTGGTTTATTTCAAAAAAAGTAAAGTATCGTTCCTTGAGAGGCTTGGGAATGGAGTTTTGGCTCCCATGTTCAGATGGTCTTGTTATCATGACCGTCCAGATATTCATGAGATCTGTGCCAAACTTATTAATGAAGGAGATACGAACCAGCAGTAAATAAGTAAATAATGTATACGTGACTTGTATTTAAGAACTGTAGATATGGTAGGTCCACAACTAGTTCGCCGGACAGGGAACCATGACAGAAACAGACGGGAGCGTGGACGGAGGCCGTAACTTCGGCAATCTGCAACTGCTCGGCCCTTTGGTATATGGACCAGGCCACACAGCTCCCTAGCCGGCAATGTCACTTACGGCGGCGTGTGGCTACCCAGCCTTCGTACCTTCTCCTCCGAACGCCTCATGTCACCATGTCGGGCTCTAGCAGCTGTACCTCCGAACCACTTCTCACATGACATCACTGTGCACATCGCCGCCATGAGAGGCCTCCAGATTAACCTTGAACTCTCCAACAACCAGCTCGCCGGCATCGTCCCATCGCAGCTGGGCCGTTGCGTCTATACCTCTTGGGTTTTCGGGCAACGTGGTGCGAAGCGCGCTCCCCACAGCCGTCGCGCCGCTGGCGCGCTGCCAATCCGGGAGGCGATCGACTTGTCGCGGGATGGTCTCTCAATAGCAGTGTCAGCGTCCCTGCTGTGGACGTCGCTCCGTGGCGCGGTATCCGTCGCCAGCCTGCTCGCTAATCTGTCCTTGCCGGTGTTCCGAGGCAACCTCAAGCTGTTTACCAAGCAGGTCGCCGTCGCGCGACATGAGGCGTCACGAACTATTGGCGGCACCGAGCCGGTCGCCGTCGTGCGGCGCTGCCTGCCTTCGTCGGGAAATCGGCATCATCCCGGTGGTTGTGCATGATCCAGTCATGCCGATATACACTATTGGCTGCCTGTCAACGGCGAGGCGGCAGCCAACCTGAGTCGCCGGCATCAGCGAGGATGACCAGCATGCGAGCGGCGTCGTGAGCCTGATCGACGCCCACCGGTTCGTGCGAGTCCTTGAGGGGACTCAGGGACTCATCATCAATCTTGTAGGAAATAGTCGGTTGAGATAACAGGAGCATATGCACCCATGTTCCATTTTGAATTTCCGTCCTTGAGAGTACTACATATCTGAAGTGTGAAGTGTGTCTGCTCTATACACTATCTTCGTATTGATTCGTTAGTGAAGTTATAACCGCAGAGCATTGTGCAAGATACATGTCGTCGTGTACTAGATGAGCAGCATTCCACTATTAACCGCTCGCCAAACAAGCCAATTTGTCTTTGGGTCGCCTAAGGGAAGAGGGAACGATAGAGACGGCTAACAGCCACATGGCCTCTGGAGACACCCAACATGTTCTAACATCTGAACTAGAGGCATTGATGCACATATGCACATCAGGCGCATAATCGAAGATATCAGTGCTGATATTTTTCTAGCCATACGATTCACTTATGAACGCTTTTACATGTTGTTTATGCCATAGACCCTAACATATCTCTATGTTGCCGATGTAATTTAAAATAGATATGTCTTGTTCATCAGCTTTAAGCTGTTTTGAGGGCGCGCCGCTGCACCTATTCTCGCTAGTTTCTATTACCAGGCCACCCCAGTGTTGATACAAGTCACAACTTATATTTCAACTTAATTAACTTAAATTTATAGTTGGAGAAGTATATAAGCCATGGCCCATCTATCTGGTTTAATTTGATTTTAATATTTTTAGTCAACAAAATGATCCCATAACAATTTATACAAAACTTTTATACTTTTAAGTAATTATATTTTGCATGCTATAGATAACTTTATATGATTTATGTGGAATAGTTAATCATGTAGCAATCTATTAAATGTTAGTTGCATTGTTTTCTATTATACATAAGGTTTTTGTGTATGTCTTCAAATAACTTTGCATTGTGCTAAATTTTGAATTGTATTTTATAACAAAACTTCCTTCTTCGATGAATGGTTTAACAATTGGCTATACTACATAATGTATATGTATTTATGGTAAAAACCTCCAAAGCAGACAACATAACAAATATCTTGATAGCGGTTTCTCGTTCATGACTAGGTAAACACATTTACATTGTAAGTTACAGGAGTGTTATACATTGGATTATTGGCATTATTTTCTAGGTAAAATGTGTCTGACAAGTTAAGATGGGTTCAAAATAAATTGGCAGTGTGTGCATGCTTTTTACTACTTATAGTAATCGACGATGAAAATAAAATCACGTTTATTCTACTATGTTTCCATCCATACAATTTATTTTTGATATCCTCGCCTTGGTTTGCTTTGTGGAACGCAAGTATATAAGGGAACAGGGTGCAGAAAGAAGGTGAGTTTGCTTTCCGTGTCTGGTGTATAGGTAGGTTGCTGGGGCACATGTGTAGGGAGGAATTAAGATTTAGAGTCAAACACTGAATATTTTGGGGGCACTTGTTCTTGGCGCGACCAGCAGGACACGTCCAAAGAGACCATCTATCAGCTTCAGAGAGCTTGCTTGATACCGCTGCAGACGACGGATTCAGCAGATTGCAGACACACCATGCTGACACTGATGTTGTCTGAATTGATTGCTTGCGTGATCGGATGAGGATTGAGGACACAGGTGGCGAGGATCGTGTTGGGTCTAAAGCTGAAAGCTCCGTCTGAGGAAGACACGCATCAAGTTCCAAAGACATTTTTCCTCTTCTTCTTTTCTGAAGCAAAAGAGTTCCAAAGGTATAGACAAACACCACAAAGTTTTGCGCGCCTCAACATTCTTATATGCAGTCAAAGTCCGGTCGTATGCGCGCGCGCCCATGTCCTCCTCCTCCTCTCTCCCCTTCTTCTTGATCATCTTCATCCTTGCTCCATCATGTCACAGCTGCTGCCCTCAGCGCCAGCTACTCCACGGCGCCAACTCCTCCATCACCCACCTGCTCGACGGCGGCGCCAACGTCACCGACGGCCTCAAGCGCTACCTGGCGCGGTTCGGCTACGTGTCTGACGACCACTCCGGCGACGACGGCGACGGGCACCTCGTGAAGCTGTACCAGTCCACGCTGGGCCTCCCCGTCACGGGCCGCCTCGATAACGTCACGCTGGACCTGCTCGCCACCCCGCGCTGCGGCGTGCCGGACCTGCACGCCTCCGCGCGCTTCGCCTTCTTCGCCGGCCAGCCGCGCTGGGCGCGCGCCCCGGGCCACTTCCTCCTCACCTACGCCATCGTCGCCTCCCCTCCCTACCAGAGCCTGCCTCTCCCGCGCAAGGCGGTGCGCGCCGCCTTCCGGCGCGCCTTCGCGCGCTGGGCGCGCGTCATCCCGGTGCGCTTCCGCGAGACCGCCGACTACAACCTGGCCGACGTCAGGGTGGGCTTCTTCGAGGGCGACCACGGCGACGGCGAGCCCTTCGACGGCCCGCTCGGCGTGCTCGGCCACGCCTTCTCCCCGCCCAGCGGTCAGCTCCACCTCGACGCCACCGAGCGCTGGACCGTCGGCCGCGCCGACCTCATGGGCGGGGAGGGCGCCGTGGACCTTGAGTCCGTGGCCACGCACGAGATCGGCCACGTGCTGGGACTCGCGCACTCGTCGGCGCCCGAGGCCGTCATGTACCCGAGCCTCAAGCCGCGGACCAGGAAGGTGGACCTCACCGTCGACGACGTCCGCGGCGTGCAGGCGCTCTACGGCTCCAACCCAAGCTTCAGCCTCAGCTCCCTCTCCGAGCCCGACACGTCCGCAGCGGCGGCCACCACTAGGTCGCCCGGGACAGTGAAGGCGACGCATACGGCTATCCTGCTCTCCCTCGTCGCCATCACACTCCTCTCCGCAAAGCTTTTCTAGGTAGATATATACACTGTACACATGTCTTAATTAGTGGACTTGAGAGAAACTGATCAGGATTTTATCAAATAGATCGAGTTTCTCATGACAAGCTAGCTTGTTACGATCGAATAGCTCGCTTTGAATTCAAGTTACAATTTATTGTGACTGGATACATATTTGAGAACAGAAAACAAAGTCAAGCATTTTGTACTTTTTAAGCAAACAATGACGACTAAGGCAGGGACGAATGATCTCTTCTATTTGATTGATCATTGACCAATGGATTGTACTGGCTCTTATGTTTGTTGCGTTAATTAGGCGCCCGTACAAACGTTCAGATATATATAAAAAAATCATGATCGAGTAATCAACATTTCATCATATGTAAACCGAAAGCTAATGAGTTCAGTACGATTTTAATTTGGAGAAGAAAACAAGGAGCAATGTATATATGAGTGTGCCTACTTTTTCTTCAGTGTTTCACCGACCTGGCTAGCTAGCACTAGGAAGCATCTCTCTATGTATCGTGTATGTAGACCGATCGATAAAGAGAGGAAAGCAACATGCACGATGAGACACGATCGATATCCTGAGGAGATGATGAAGTTGCACCACCGGCGTGGATTGGATGGACATTGGTGGATTGGGCCGGCCGGAAACCGGAGTGAAACAAACTTTCTCCGGTCAGCAATGGCGGGTCACTGTCGATACCATCTTTCGGGCCGGTACGCGTCGTCTGCTCCACATCTGCTTCTGGTGCACGCGCACGCCGGCCGCACCATATATACCAGAAAAGATCCTTGTATTGGAGATGAAGGCTGATGCGTCTAAGAACGTATACAATGATGATATCTCAGCTATCTATAAATGCAAGTTAGAGATGATTTAGTAAAGTGAAGGCATCCGTAGTACCATTAGGGTGGTGCGTTGTTGTAGATGCTGGGTGTAATTGATATCTTTTGATATTAATATATTCTCTTTATCGAAAAAAATAAACTGAAGAAAAAAAGAATGAGAAAAAAGAGAGAGGTTATTCTTCCAAACATCACTTTTGAAGTTGTCGTTTTACTATTAACCGGCAATCGGTGTTCCCTAACCGGCAATCGGTGGTACGTCGTACGTCCTCGCCCGCTAATCGTCCTTGGTCTCGATCGGCCTGGTCGTACATCCTCGCTTGCCAAATCGTCCAAAGGCGGGTATTGATCCAACGTGAACAAGGCCTGCTAGCATGTATTGTATCTTAAGAAGTTCTAGTGAGACACCGACACTTAATATCAATTAGCATGTCATCGTGTGTGGTCAGAAACTGCTTTCTTTTCCCTTCAAACGGTATGATCTGCACGGTGTATTATATGGACACAGGTGGACTATCAGAGATTTACGCTATTAGCTAGTTATTATTTGCATTAATAAATGCCCATAGCAGAATCATAACTTTTTCCTCAAAAAAACTATAGTTAATTGCAACCATATATTAGAGATCTAACATAGTAAACTAATTTAGATTTGTGAATCAACTCAATGAAATTCGAGTGGGCCCAGGAGAGCTGGGTAGAGCTTTTTATGTGTCCATGGATCTGACGGATGGTTGTGTATGTCATGGACTCGGTTTCCTTACTTTTAATGTTGACACTTTAGATTAGCAGGTAACGTGTTTGAGCCATTTACGTGAATTTTCTTGCTGAGGAAGGTAGTGTACGTGATCTCCCCTAAAAGGAACGCTATCAGGTTTTTCCTTTTTTATTCTTTATGCGAATCAGGCTTTTTCATTAGTCTTCTTTTCTTCCCTGAATTAATTAGGTAGCTTATTACGTGGACGCGGCTCTATGAATTACACATTAACCTGGCACGTCTAATATGTTACGTGATTATACGAGTCAGCCTAACTCCTAACCACGGTGTGGTGTTTACGTGTCATCAGTCTATTTTTGTACACGTATATTGTTGTACGTAACACTTCTTATCTTTTAATCTCAAACGTTAAAATTAAAATCATCGGCTTATATTTTCAAAGCATATGTGGATTAACCCGGTGCCTCGAAAAATACCCTTCTTTTGCTTTTCTTCTTTGATTCAATTGGAACTTTAATTTACTATTCTTCATGACATTAGGGATTTGTAATGACTTCATTATTCATACGCGTTGTGCCATTTTAATGTCACACAATCACGATGGAGAATCCACCATTTAGACGTTGGGAATTCAATTTACATGAAGACCTGAGGTGAAGGTCTTTACGCTTTATATTGTAATTTGTAGTACGGTTTTAATGTCATCCAGTCATAAAAGTGAGGCGAAAAATCATCCACCATTTCAAGCTTGTTTCAATTGTACTGGCCAATCGGACATTTGCAAGTGAATTTACATGCAAACCTGAGTTGAATATTTTTAATAATTACTCTTAGTAAAAGTCTTTGATAACTATTATCTCTAGATTATTTTAATATACTTATTTTACATGAAAAAATCTCTACGCTTCACAGTTTATCATTTATTATCTGCCACGTTCAAATTTTATACGGTACGTAATATTAATTCTAGCATGTATTGTATCTTAAGAAGTTCTAGTGAGACACCGACACTTAATATCAATTAGCATGTCATCGTGTGTGGTCAGAAACTGCTTTCTTTTCCCTTCAAACGGTATGATCTGCACGGTGTATTATATGGACACAGGTGGACTATCAGAGATTTACGCTATTAGCTAGTTATTATTTGCATTAATAAATGCCCATAGCAGAATCATAACTTTTTCCTCAAAAAAACTATAGTTAATTGCAACCATATATTAGAGATCTAACATAGTAAACTAATTTAGATTTGTGAATCAACTCAATGAAATTCGAGTGGGCCCAGGAGAGCTGGGTAGAGCTTTTTATGTGTCCATGGATCTGACGGATGGTTGTGTATGTCATGGACTCGGTTTCCTTACTTTTAATGTTGACACTTTAGATTAGCAGGTAACGTGTTTGAGCCATTTACGTGAATTTTCTTGCTGAGGAAGGTAGTGTACGTGATCTCCCTTAAAAGGAACGCTATCAGGTTTTTCCTTTTTTATTCTTTATGCGAATCAGGCTTTTTCATTAGTCTTCTTTTCTTCCCTGAATTAATTAGGTAGCTTATTACGTGGACGCGGCTCTATGAATTACACATTAACCTGGCACGTCTAATATGTTACGTGATTATACGAGTCAGCCTAACTCCTAACCACGGTGTGGTGTTTACGTGTCATCAGTCTATTTTTGTACACGTATATTGTTGTACGTAACACTTCTTATCTTTTAATCTCAAACGTTAAAATTAAAATCATCGGCTTATATTTTCAAAGCATATGTGGATTAACCTGGTGCCTCGAAAAATACCCTTCTTTTGCTTTTAGTATATAATAGATAATAGATAGTCCAACTTTCGCCATGAACATTATGAGCTAAGAACACATGTGTTCATATGAACCAGCGGAGCGTGTCTCTCTCCCACACAAGCATTTATTCAAACAAAAATAAAAACAAAAACAAACAGACGCTCCAAGTAAAGTACATAAGATGTGACCGAATAAAAATATAGTTTCAAGAGAAGAAACCTGATAAGTTGTCAATAAAGAAGGGGATGCCTTGGGCATCCTCAAGGTTAGACGCTTGAGTCTTCTTGAAATATGCAGGGGTGAACCACCGGGGCATCCCCAAGCTTAGACTTTTCACTCTTCTTGATCATATTGTATCATCCTCCTCTCTTGACCCTTGAAAACTTCCTCCACACCAAACTCAAAACAACTCATTAGAGGGTTAGTGCATAATCAAAATTCACATGTTCAGAGGTGACACAATCATTTTTAACACTTCTGGACTTTGCTCAAAGCTACTGGAAGGTAATGGAACAAAGAAATCCATCCAACACAGCGAAAGAGGCAATGCGAAATAAAAGGCAGAATCTGTCAAAACAGAACAGTCCGTAAAGATGAATTTTATTGAGGCACCAGACTTGCTCAAATGAAAATGCTCAAATTGAATGAAAGTTGCGTACATATCTGGGGATCACTCACGTAAATTGGCATAATTATCTGAGTTACCTACAGAGAATTAGGCCCAGATTCGTGACAGCAAAGAAATCTGTTTCTGCGCAGTAATCCAAATCTAGTATGAACCTTACTATCAAAGACTTTACTTGGCACAACAATGCAATAAAAATAAGATAAGGAGAGGTTGCTACAGTAGTAACAACTTCCAAGACACAAATACAAAATAAAAGTACTGTAACAAAATAAAAACATGGGTTATCTCCCAAGAAGTTCTTTCTTTATAGCCATTAAGATGGGCTCAGCAGTTTTAATGATGCACTCGCAAGAAATAGTAGTTGAAGCAAAAGAGAGCATCAAGAGGCAAATTCAAAACAAATTTAAGTCTAACATGCTTCCTATGCATAGGAGTTTTGTAAATAAACAAGTTCATGAAGAAAAAAGTAACAAGCATAGGAAGATAGAACAAGTGTAGCTTCAAAAATTTCAGCACATAGAGAGGTGTTTTAGTAACATGAAAATTTCTACAACCATATTTTCCTCTCTCATAATAACTTTCAGTAGCAACATGAGCAAACTCAACAATATAACTATCACATAAAGCATTCTTATCATGAGTCTCATGTAGGATAACGTTGCATAGAAAACAAAAAATTTCCTACCGCGAACACGCAATCCAAGCCAAGATGCAATCTAGAAGACGGTAGCAACGAGGGGGTATCGAGTCTCACCCTTGAAGAGATTCCAAAGCCTACAAGATGAGGCTCTTGTTGCTGCGGTAGACGTTCACTTGCCGCTTGCAAAAGCGCGTAGAAGATCTTGATCACGATCGGTTCCGGCGCCACGAACGGGCAGCACCTCCGTACTTGGTCACACGTTCGGTTGTTGATGAAGACGACGTCCACCTCCCGTTCCAGCGGGCAGCGGAAGTAGTAGCTCCTCTTGAATCCGATAGCACGACGGCGTGGTGTCGGTGGCGGTGGAGAACTCCGGCGGAGCTTCGCTAAAGCACGCGGGAGCTATGGAGGAGAGGGGGCGGCTAGGGTTTGGGAGGGGGTGGCCGGCCACTTCAATGGGGCGGCCAGCTTGTGGTCTTGGGGTGGCCGGCCCCCTCCCTTGGCCCCTCATTATATAGGTGGATCCCCAAGAGTTGGTCTCCAAGTCTCCGAATAAGACCCGAACCAAAACCTTCCAAAAGGAGGGGAAACCTAGCCAAGCTAGGACTCCCACCAAAGGTGGGAGTTCCACCTCCCATATGGGGGTTGGCCGGCCCCCTAAGGGGAGTCCACTTGGGACTCCTCCCCCACTAGGGTTGGCCGGCCATGGAGGTGGAGTCCCATGTGGACTCTACCTTCCTTGGTGGTTTCTTCCGGACTTTTCTAGAACCTTCTAGAACCTTCCATAGAACCTTCCGCGACATTTTAATTCACATAAAATGACATCCTATATATGAATCTTATTCTCCGGACCATTCCGGAACTCCTCGTGATGTCCGGGATCTCATTCGGGACTCCGAACAAATATTCGAACTCCATTCCATATTCAAATACTACCATTTCAACATCCAACTTTAAGTGTGTCACCCTACGGTTCGTGAACTATGCGGACATGGTTGAGTACTCACTCCGACCAATAACCAATAGCGGGATCTGGAGATCCATAATGGCTCCCACATATTCAACGATGACTTTAGTGATCGAATGAACCATTCACATACAATACCAATTCCCTTTGTCTCGCGATATTTTACTTGTCCGAGGTTTGATCTTCGGTATCACTCTATACCTTGTTCAACCTCGTCTCCGACAAGTACTCTTTACTCGTACCGTGGTATGTGGTCTCTTATGAACTTATTCATATGCTTGCAAGACATTAGACGACATTCCACCGAGAGGGCCCGGAGTATATCTATCCGTCATCGGGATGGACAAATCCCACTGTTGATCCATATGCCTCAACTCATACTTTCCGGATACTTAATCCCACCTTTATAACCACCCATTTACGCAGTGGCGTTTGGTGTAATCAAAGTACCTTTCCGGTATAAGTGATTTACATGATCTCATGGTCATAAGGACTAGGTAACTATGTATCGAAAGCTTATAGCAAATAACTTAATGACGAGATCTTATGCTATGCTTAATATGGGTGTATCCATTACATCATTCATACAATGATATAACCTTGTTATTAATAACATCCAATGTTCATGATTATGAAACTAATCATCCATTAATCAACAAGCTAGTTAAGAGGCATACTAGGGACTCTTTGTTGTTTACATATCACACATGTATCAATGTTTCGGTTAATACAATTATAGCATGGTATATAAACATTTATCATAAACATAAAGATATATAATAACCACTTTTATTATTGCCTCTTGGGCATATCTCCAACAGTCTCCCACTTGCACTAGAGTCAATAATCTAGATTACATTGTAAGGAACCTAACACCCATGGCATTCTGGTGTTGGTCATGCTTTGCCCTAGGGAGAGCTTTAGTCAACGGATCTGCTACATTCGGATCGGTATGTACTTTGCAAATCTTTACTTCTCCATCTTCGATGTACTCGCGAATCGAGTGGTAACGCAGCTTGATATGCTTCAGCCTCTTGTGTGACCTTGGTTCTTGTGCATTGGCGATGGCACCCATGTTGTCACGAGTATATGACTAGTGGGTCCAATGCACTAGGAACCACACCGAGCTCTACAATGAACCTCTTCATCCATACCGCTTCCGATGAAGCCTGCGAAGCCGCTATGTACTCCGATTCTGTTGAAGACTTCGCCATCGTGCACTCGCTTCGAGCTTGCCCAGCTTACTGCAGCACCATTCAATATAAACACGTACCCAGACTGTGACTTAGAGTCATCAGGATCAGTGTTCCAACTTGCATCGGTGTAACTTGTTACTGATACATCTCCGACGTATCGATAATTTCTTATGTTCTATGCCATATTATTGATGATACCTACATGTTTTATGCACATTTTATGTCATATTCTTGCATTTTCTGGAACTAACCTATTAACAAGATGCCGAAGTGCCGATTCTTTGTTCTGCTGTTTTTGGTTTCGGAAATCCTAGTAACGAAATATTCTCGGAATTGGGCGAAATCAAAGCCCGAGGGCCTATTTTCCCACGAAGCTTCCGGAAGTCCGAAGACGAGACGAAGAGGGGCCACGAGGGGCCACACCCTAGGGCGGCGCGGCCCCCTTGGCCGCGCGGCCTCGTGGTGTGGGGCCCTCGTGCCGCCTCTTGACCTACCCTTCCGCCTACTTAAAGCCTCCGTGACGAAACCCCCAGTACCGAGAGCCACGATACGGAAAACATTACTGAGACGCCGTCGCCGCCGATCCCATCTCGGGGGATCCAGGAGATCGCCTCCGGCACCCTGCCGGAGAGGGGAATCATCTCCCGGAGGACTCTACACCGCCATGGTCGCCTCCGGAGTGATGAGTGAGTAGTCTACCCCTGGACTATGGGTCCATAGCAGTAGCTAGATGGTTGTCTTCTCCTCATTGTGCTTCATTGTTGGATCTTGTGAGCTGCCTAACATGATCAAGATCATCTATATGTAATTCTATATGTTGTGTTTGTCGGGATCCGATGGATAGAGAATACTATGTCATGTTAATTATCAAGTTATTATACATGTGTTGTTTATGATCTTGCATGCTCTCCGTTTCTAGTAGAGGCTCTGGCCAAGTTTTTACTTTTAACTCCAAGAGGGAGTACTTATGCTCGATAGTGGGTTCATGCCTGCATTGACACCCGGGACAGTGACAGAAAGTTCTAAGGTTGTGTTGTGCTGTTGCCACTAGGGATAAAACATTGGCGCTATGTCCAAGGAT
>NC_061510.1:5216985-5234649 GCF_022539505.1 Lolium rigidum | reverse complement strand
CGCAATTCAGCCATTAATCTTATATTCTCATTAATTCTAACTTGGATGGCATTTGCTGTAGTAGTAATCTTATTATCAATATCCTTAGGTTTAGCAGCCATTTTATTAATTAAAGAGGATTGTGACGCGGACATGTATGAGATTCGGGTTTCGGCATTTGAAATTTTAGTTTGCAAACCCGAAATCTCCCTATTCAAGTTTTCAAGTTGATTTCCTATATTTTTCAACAAGGTAGATTGTTCATTCATAGTTTTAGTAAACAATTGATTTTGCTCATATTGTGATTGCATAAAGTTCTTAGTGGATCTTTCAATTTCTAGCATCTTTTCCTCATATCTACCATAAGAATTACCATAATCATTACCACTAGCGGAAGGATATGGCCTATAGTTATTACCAGAATTGTTCCTATAAGCATTGTTGTTGAAATTATTATTTTTAATGAAATTCACATCAACATTTTCTTCTTGAGCAACCAATGAAGCTAAAGGAACATTCTTAGGATCAACATTAAATCTACCATTCACAAGCATAGACATAATCACATCAATCTTATCACTCAAGGAGGAGGTTTCTTCAACAGAATTTACCTTCTTACCTTGTGGAGCTCTTTCCGTGTGCCATTCAGAGTAATTTATCATCATATCATCAAGAAGCTTTGTAGCCGCCCCCAAAGTGATGGACATAAAGGTACCTCCAGCAGCTGAATCCAATAAATTCCGCGAAGAAAAATTTAGTCCTGCATAGAAGGTTTGGATGATCATCCAAGTAGTCAGTCCATGGGTTGGGCAATTCTTTACCAAAGATTTCATTCTCTCCCATGCTTGAGCAACATGTTCATTATCTAATTGCTTGAAATTCATTATGCTACTTCTCAAAGATATAATTTTAGCGGGAGGATAATATCTACCAATAAAAGCATCCTTACATTTAGTCCATGAATCAATACTATTCTTAGGCAAAGATAGCAACCAATCTTTAACTCTTCCTCTTAATGAGAAAGGAAATAATTTCAATTTAATAATATCACCATCTACATCCTTATACTTTTGCATTTCACATAGTTCAACAAAATTATTAAGATGGGCAGCAGCATCATCAGAACTAATACCAGAAAATTGCTCTCTCATGACAAGATTCAGTAAAGCAGGTTTAATTTCAAAGAATTCTGCTGTAGTAGCAGGTGGAGCAATAGGTGTGCATAGGAAATCATTATTATTTGTGTTTGTGAAGTCACACAACTTAGTGTTTTCAGGAGTATTCATTTTAGCAGTAGTAAATAAAGCAAACTAGATAAAGTAAATGCAAGTAACTAATTTTTTGTGTTTTTGATATAGAAAGCAAGACAGTAAATAAAGTAAAGCTAGCAACTAATTTTTTTGTGTTTTGTTTAAGTGCAGCAAACAAGGTAGTAAATAAAATAAAGCAAGACAAAAACAAAGTAAAGAGATTGGTAAGTGGAGACTCCCCTTGCAGCGTGTCTTGATCTCCCCGGCAACGGCGCCAGAAATTTAGCTTGATGACGCGTAAAGCACACGCTCGTTGGGAACCCCAAGTGGAAGGTGTGATGCGTACAACAGCAAGTTTCCCTCAGTAAGAAACCAAGGTTTATCGAACCAGTAGGAGTCAAGAAGCACGTTGAAGGTTGATGGCGGCGAAATGTAATGCGGCGCAACACCAGGGATTCCGGCGCCAACGTGGAATCTGCACAACACAACCAAAATACTTTGCCCCAACGAAACAGTGAGGTTGTCAATCTCACCGGCTTGCTGTAACAAAGGATTAACCATATTGTGTGGAAGATGATTGTTTCCAGAAAACAATAAAGAACAATTGCAGTAGATTGTATGCGATGTAAAGAATAGGACCGGGGTCCACAGTTCACTAGAGGTGTCTCTCCCATAAGATAAAAGCATGTTGGGTGAACAAATTACAGTCGGGCAATTGACAAATAGAGAGGGCATAACAATGCACATACATGATATGATAAATATAGTGAGATTTAATTGGGCATTACGACAAAGTACATAGACCGCTATCCAGACATGCATCTATGCCTAAAAAGTCCACCTTCGGGTTATCATCCGAACCCCTTCCGGTATTAAGTTGTAAACAACGAGACAATTGCATTAAGTATGGTGCGTAATGTAATCAATAACTACATCCTTAGACATAGCATCAATGTTTTATCCCTAGTGGCAACAGCACATCCACAACCTTAGAACTTTCCGTCACTTGTCCCAGATTTAATGGAGGCATGAACCCACTATCGAGCATAAATACTCCCTCTTGGAGTTAAGAGCAAAAACTTGGCCGAGCCTCTACTAATAACGGAGAGCATGCAAGATCATAAACAACACATAGGTAATAACTTGATAATCACCATAACATAGTATTCTCTATCCATCGGATCCCGACAAACACAACATATAGTATTACGGATAGATGATCTTGATCATGTTAGGCAGCTCACAAGATCCAACAATGAAGCACATGAGGAGAAGACAACCATCTAGCTACTGCTATGGACCCATAGTCCGGGGGTGAACTACTCACTCATCACTCCGGAGGCGACCATGGCGGTGAAGAGTCCTCCGGGAGATGAATCCCCTCTCCGGCAGGGTGCCGGAGGTGATCTCCGAGAATCCCCGAGATGGGATTGGCGGCGGCGGCGTCTCGCATAGGTTTTCCGTATCGTGGCTCTCGGTACAGAGGGTTTCGCGACGAAGGCTTTAAGTAGGCGGAAGGGCGGAGTCGGGAGAGTCACGGGGGCCCCACACGCTAGGGCCGCACGGGCCCCCTCTAGGCCGCGCCGCCCTAGTGTGGCGGCGCCCGTGGCCCCACTTCGTCTCCCCTCCGGTCTTCGGAAGCTTCGTGTAAAAATAGGCCCCCGGGCGTTGATTTCGTCCAATTCCGAGAATATTTCCTTACTAGGATTTACTGAAACCAAAAACAGCGTGAAAACGACAGCGGCTCTTCGGCATCTCGTTAATAGGTTAGTGCCGGAAAATGCATAAATACGACATATAATGTGTATAAAACATGTAGATATCATCAATAATGTAGCATGGAACATAAGAAATTATCGATACGTCGGAGACGTATCATGGCTCTCGGTACTGGGGATTTCGCGACGAAGACTATATGTAGGCGGAAGGGCGGAGTCGAGAGAGTCACGGGGGCCCCACACGCTAGGGCCGCGCGGGCCCCCTCTAGGCCGCGCCGCCCTAGTGTGGCGGCGCCCCGTGGCCCCACTTCGTCTCCCCTCCGGTCTTCTGGAAGCTTCGTGGAAAAATAGGCCCCTGGGCGTTGATTTTGTCCAATTCCGAGAATATTTCCTAACTAGGATTTCGAAACCAAAAATAGCGAGAAAACAGACAAGCGGCTCTTCGGCATCTCGTCAATAGGTTAGTGCCGGAAAGTGCATAATAATGACATATAATGTGTATAAAACATGTGAGTATCATCATAAAAGTAGCATGGAACATAAGAAATTAGATACGTTTGGGACGTATCAAGCATCCCCAAGCTTAGTTCCTACTCGCCCTCGAGTAGGTAAACGATAACAAAGATAATTTCTGAAGTGACATGTTATCATAATCTTGATCATACTATTGTAAAGCATATGAGATGAATGCAGCGATTCGAAGCAATGATGAAGATAATGAGTAAACTAATGAATCATATAGCAAAGACTTTTCATGAATAATACTTTCAAGACAAGCATCAATAAGACTTGCATAAGAGTTACTCATAAAGCAATAAATTCGAAGTAAAGGCATCGAAGCAACACAAAGGAAGATATAAGTTTTAGCGGTTGCTTTCAACTTCAACATGTATATCTCATGGATAATTGTCAACACAAAGTAATATAACAAGTGCAATAGGTAAACATGTAAGAATCAATGCACACAGTTGACACAAGTGTTTGCTTCTAAGATAGAAAGAATAGGCAAACTGACTCAACAATAAAGTAAAAGATAGGCCCTCCGCAGAGGGAAGCATGGATTACTATATTTGTGCTAGAGATTTTCATTTTGAAAACAAGAAACAATTTTGTCAATGGTAGTAATAAAGCATATGTGTTATGTATAAGACATCTTATAAGTTGCAAGCCTCATGCATAGTATACTAATAGTGCTCGCACCTTGTTCTAATTAGCTGGGATTAACACGAATTATCATTGCATAGCATATGTTTCAACCAAGTGTCACAAAGGGGTACCTCTATGCCGCCTGTACAAAGGTCTAAGGAGAAAGCTCGCATTGGATTTCTCGCTTTTGATTATTCTCAACTTAGACATCCATACCGGGACAACATAGACAACAGATAATGGACTCCTCTTTAATGCATAAACATTCAACAACAGTTAATATTCTCATAAGAGATTGATGATTAGTTGTCCACACTAAAACTTCCACCATGAATCATGGCTTTAGTTAGCGGCCCAATGTTCTTCTCTAACATTATGCATACTCAAATCATTTGATCATGAAAATCTCCCTTACTTCAGACAAGACGAACATGCATAGCAACTCACATGATATTCAACAAAGGTAAAAGTTGATGGCGTCCCCAGAAAACATGGTTACCGCTCAACAAGCAACTTATTAAGAAATAAGACACATAAGTACATATTCTTCACCACGATAGTTTTTAAGGCTATTTGTCCCATGAGCTATATATTGCAAAGGCAAAGAATAGAGGTTTTAAAGGTAGAACTCAAGTAATGTACTTTGGAATGGCGGAGAAATACCATGTAGTAGGTAGGTATGGTGGACACAAATGGCATAGTGGTTGGCTCAAGGATTTGGATGCACGAGAAGAATTCCTCTCAATACAAGGCTAGGCTAGCAAGGCTGTTTGAAGCAAACTCAAGTATAAAAGGTGCAGCAAAGCTCACATATGAACATATTGTAACTATTATAAGACTTTACATTGTCTCCTTGTTGTTCAAACACCTTAACCAGAAAATATATAGACTCTAGAGATCAATCATGCAAACCAAATTTTAACAAGCTCTATGTAGTTATTCATTAATGAGTACAAGGTACATGATGCAAGAGCTTAAACATGATCTATATGAGCACAACAATTTCCAATTATCACATTATTCAAGACATTAAACCATTTACCACATGCGGCATTTTCCGTTTCCAACCATATAACAATGAATGAAATAGTCCAACTTTCGCAATGAACATTAAAGATAAAGCTAAGAACATATGTGTTCATACGAAACAGCGGAGCGTGTCCCTCTCCCAAACAAAGAATGCTAGGATCCGATTTATTCAAACAAAACAAAAATAAAAACAAACAGACGCTCCAAGTAAAGCACATAAGATGTGACAGAATAAAAATATAGTTTCACTAGAGGAACCTGATAAGTTGTCGATGAAGAAGGGATGCCTTGGGCATCACCAAGATTAGATGCTTGAGTCTTCTTAAAATATGCAGGGATGAACCACGGGGGCATCCCCAAGCTTTGACTTTTCACTCTTCTTGATCATATTGTATCATCCTCCTCTCTTGACCCTTGAAAACTTCCTCCACACCAAACTCGAAACAAACTCATTAGAGGGTCAGTGCATAATTCATATATTCAGAGGTGACATAATCATTCTTAACACTTCTGGACATTGCACAAAGCTACTGAAAGTTAATGGAACAAAGAAATCCATCAAACATAGAAAAATAGGCAATGCGAAATAAAAGACAGAATCTGTCAAAACAGAACAGTTCGTAAAGACGAATTTTAAAGTGGCACTAGACTTGCTCAGATGAAAATGCCCAAATTGAATGAAAGTTGCGTATATATCTGAGGATCACGCACGTAAATTGGTAGATTTTTTTGATTTTTCTACAAAGACTACTTCTCAAATTCGTGACAGCAAGAAATCTGTTCCTGCGCAGTAATCCAAATCTAGTATTGGCTTTACTATCAAAGACTTTACTTGGCACAACAATGCATTAAAATAAAGATAAGGAGAGGTTTCTACAGTAGTAACAACTTCCAAGACTCAAATATAAAATAAAGTGCAGAAGTAAAATAATGGGTTGTCTCCCATAAGCGCTTTTCTTTAACGCCTTTCAGCTAGGCACAGAAAGTGTGTATCAAGTATTATCGAGAGATGAAGCATCAACATAGGTGTTGGGAGTTTTCTCGACTATGCATTTTATCTTATCTATGTGAGTTTCAGAGGCTCCCTTTTCATTGTTCTTAGGTTTGCTATCCTCGTCAAACAAATTTTCAGGGACAAGCCAACCATAGTTATTCTCTAGAGTGTCATTCATTCCCAGGAGCTTACAAGGTATTGTTGTCTTAATCTCCCCACCATCATTAATATTATTAGTGTACCTTACTCTCTCCATGTCCATCTTTTCAAGGATACTAACAAAATTGGTATAAGAGCCAAGCATCTTATATTTTATAAAGACCTTTCTAGCCTCTCTTGCTACTCCACCAAATTCTTTAAGAAGGGTTTCTAAAACAAAATCTTTCTTTTCCCCTTCCTCCATATCACCGAGTGTGAGAGACATGTGTTGGATTATAGGATTAAGATTAACAAATTTAGTTTCCAACATGTGTACTAAAGAAGCAACAACAATTTCATAAGTAGGAGCAAGTTCTACCAAGTGTCTATCTTCAAAATCTTCAGTGGTACTAACATGAGTGAAAAAATCTTCTATATTATCTCTCCCAATTATAGACCCTCGTCCTACAGGTATGTCTTTCAGAGTGAACTTAGGAGGAAACATGATGAAATGAACAGAAAGTAAATAAAGTAAATGCAAGTAACTAATTTTTTTGTGTTTTTGATATGGAGAACAAGATAGTAAATAAAGTAAAACTAGCAACTAATTTTTTTGTGTTTTGATATAATGCAGCAAACAAAGCAGTAAATAAAATAAAGCAAGACAAAAACAAAGTAAAGAGATTGGAAGTGGAGACTCCCCTTGCAGCGTGTCTTGATCTCCTCGGCAACGGCGCCAGAAAAAGAGCTTGATGGCGTGCAGTCGACACGTCCATTGGGAACCCCAAGAGGAAGGTGTGATGCGCACAGCAGCAAGTTTTCCCTTAGTAAGAAACCAAGGTTATCGAACCAGTAGGAGCCAAGAAGCACGTTGAAGGTTGATGGCGGAGGAGTGTAGTGCGGCGCAACACCAGGGATTCCGGCGCCAACGTGGAACCTGCACAACACAATCACAGTACTTTGCCCCAACGTATCAGTGCGGTTGTCAATCTCACCGGCTTGCTGTGAACAAAGGATTAGATCTATAGTGTGGATGATGATGGTTGTTTGCAAAGAACAGTAAAGAACAATTGCAGTAGATTGTATTTCAGATGTAAAGAATAGGACCGGGGTCCTCAGATCACTAGTGGTGTCTCTCCCATAAGATAGCAGATGTTGGGTGAATACATTATAGTTGGGCAATTGACAAATAAAGAAGGCATAACAATGCACATACATATATCATGATGAGTACTATGAGATTTAATCAGGGCATTACGACAAAGTACATAGACCGCTATCCAGCATGCATCTATGCCTAAAAAGTCCACTTTCGGGTTATCATCCGAACCCCCTCCAGTATTAAGTTGTAAACAACGAGACAATTGCATTAAGTATGGTGCGTAATGTAATCAACACAAATATCCTTAGACAAAGCATCGATGTTTTATCCCTAGTAGCAACGAGCACATCCACAACCTTAGAACTTTACGTCACTTGTCCCAGATTTAATGGAGGCATGAACCCACTATCGAGCATAAATACTCCCTCTTGGAGTCACAAGTATCAACTTGGTCAGAGCCTCTACTAGCAACGGAGAGCATGCAAGAACATAAATAACATATATGATAGATTGATAATCAACTTGACATAGTATTCAATATTCATCGGATCCCAACAAACACAACATGAAGGATTACAAATAGATGATCTTGATCATGATAGGAAGCTCACAAGATCTAACATGATAGCACAATGAGGAGAAGACAACCATCTAGCTACGCTATGGACCCATAGTCCGGGGGTGGACTACTCACACATCGATCCGGAGGCGATCATGGCGATGAAGAGACCTCCGGGAGATGATTCCCCTCTCCGGCGAGGGTGCCGGAGGCGATCTCTCGAATCACCCGAGATGGGATTGGCGGCGGCAACGTCTCCGGAAGGTTTTCCGTATCGTGGCTCTCGGTGCTCGGGGGTTTCGCGACGAAGACTATATGTAGGCGGAAGGGCGGAGTCGGGAGAGTCACGGGGGCCCCACACGCTAGGGCCGCGCGGGCCCCCTCTAGGCCGCGCCGCCCTAGTGTGGCGGCGCCCCGTGGCCCCACTTCGTATCCCCTCCGGTCTTCTGGAAGCTTCATGGAAAAATAGGCCCCTGGGCGTTGATTTCGTCCAATTCCGAGAATATTTCCTTACTAGGATTTACGAAACCAAAAACAGCAGAAAACGACAGAATCGGCTCTTCGGCATCTCGTCAATAGGTTAGTGCCGGAAAATGCATAATAATGACATATAATGTGTATAAAACATGTGAGTATCATCATAAAAGTAGCATGGAACATAAGAAATTATAGATACGTTTGGGACGTATCAGTATCCCTTGGCTCTCATAATCTGAATGATGGCTGCATGATCCAGAGTGTCAAAAGCTTTCTCAAAGTCAATTTTTAAAACTACAATCTTCCTCTTGGACTGCTGGCATTGGTATAAAAACTCAAAAGACCATGCAAGGCAATCCTGGATTGTTCTATTCTGAATAAAACCATACTGGTTGGCATGAACAGTTCTCTTAATCTCACCTTGCATTCTATTAGCAGCCAATTTAGTCAGGAATTTGAGACAGGTATTAGTTAGAGAAATTGGTCTAAAATCATTTATAGACTCAGGACTGTGTTTCTTGGGCACCAAAGTAATAAAAGATCCATTAATACTCTGAAGTGAAGCTTTACCACAATGAAAGTCATGACACAATCTAATAAAATCTGCTCTGACTATGCCCCAACATTTCTTCAAAAATAAGCCATTAAATCCATCAGGACCTGGGGCTCTGTCTGGTTTCATGTGTTGAACAATCTTATCAATCTCTTCATCAGAAAAAGGGGTTACCAAGGAATCAAGATTATCCACTCTCTGAATGACAGCTCCAAGATCCATAGGACTAGTTGCCCTGCAAACTCCCATCCTATTTTTGAAGCTATGAAGGAAGGCATTAGCCTTTTCACTGTGAGTGGACAAAGTACTACCATCATCACCCAAAATATCTGCAATCACATTATGCCTATATCTCTCTGTTGCTTTGGAGTGGAAAAATTTAGTATTTTCACCTCCAAGTTTTATCCATCTTATAGTGCATCTCTTCTTCCAATAGTCAGACTGAGATTGCATCAAAACTTTCAAGTTCTCTTTTACTATATTCCTGAAATTAAATTTAGGTCTGCTCAGTTCTCTATCATCCTCCAACTGATCAATTATCAAGATAGCTTGATTGCATTTCAGAATTAGCTGTTTAATGGTAGATAAACTCTTTCCCCATCTTTTAAGCTCATATCTCAAATTTTTAAACTTAGCTGAGAGAATGCCTGCAGCAGAAGTGGGTCTTACTGGCCAAGCCCATACCTCCTTAACCAAATCCATAAACCCAGGCTGCTCAACCCAATGATTTTCAAACCTAAAAATATGTGCTTTAGGAATACTAGTAGCAATTTGAATCACACAAGGAGTATGGTCAGACACTGGCTTAGCCAAGGGATGAACAAGGGTATTTGGATATTTAAGAGTCCATTGACAGCTAGTAAAGAACCAATCCAACTGCTCAAGCAAGGGCTGATCTTGCATATTGGACCAGGTGAACTTTCTTCTTTTTAGGGGAATCTCCACTAAGCCAAGGTAGCTGATAACTTCATTAAAAATGAAAATGTCATTCATATCAGCTCCATGCTTGTTTCTATTATCAACATACCTCATAAAATTAAAGTCTCCCACTAGCAACCAATGTTCATCAAAAGGAATATGGAGATCATGCAGCCATTGAACAAAATTATCCCTCTCTATGCCCCTACAAGGGCCATAAACACTAACCAAGGTCCAAGACTCTTTTGTATGCTTTGAGGTGAAAAGGACCCTCACAGCAGATCTATGAACTTCCAAAAGAGTGCCATAAAAAATAGAGCTGTTCCATAAAACAATAATGCCACCAGAGGCTCCCACAGAAGGGGAGAAAGCAAATTGATCAAACCGTTTAGGGCAAAAACTCCTTATAAAAGAGTGCTCAAAATTCTCACACTTAGTTTCTTGCAGACATATTACTGAGCAATTGCTCTCATCAATTTTATTATATACTGCCAGTCTTTTATCCTTGTCATTTAGACCTCTCACATTCCAATCAAGAACCAACCAGTCCATTAGCCATTGTTTTGTGCTATCCATTAATAACAATGAAAAGAGAAACATATAACCATTGGACAACCAATAGCTCACACAACACAAAGGACAACAGATAAGGTCCAAGCAACATAGAATTGCAGTTCAGATAAAGGTAGCATTGTGATGGACAGTCTTGCACATAGGCAGTATAGATGCAGCTAAAGCAACAAAATAAGCCCACATTTGGGCACAAAATCATCACATAAAGATGTATAATCATTTAAACTCATGGGGTAGAGTCTTGCACAGAAGAGGCCATAAGCTTCTCCTCAGTCAACTTGTCTGCAGGTATCTCCAGGGCTGCACCAACCTTCTGAATCACCTTGATAGGAGTGAAAGGTGCCACATTTTCCTTACTGGGCTTGGACTTGGGCTTTTTCTTTGTCTCCTTCTTGGGCTCCAGCTGCTCATTGATGGGCTCAGCCTTATACCCTTGCTTGATGGCAGCCTGTCTAGTACTTCTCCTGACCCCTTCCTCTGAGGCAGGTACAACCTTTTTCCCGCGCCCCCTCTTCCTTGTACCCTCCAAAGGAGGAACCACCAGCTGATCAAGTAGCATATCTGCAGAGTCTTGCACAGAGAGATCTGAATCTGAAATACCATCAGGAATGGCTGTCACAGATGGCATCAGAGAGACAGGCATTCCCAAGGCTTCCCCTGGCACCTGATCAGACAACACAACATGTTGAACAGCACCTGCAGTTGAGCCAACCTGAGACCAGATAGAGTGCCACACAGAATACTTGTATGGGACCAGGGCAAGTTGAGCATCCTCCATGTCCACCTGAACATCATGTTCTAAAGCATGCTGTGGGTATTCCTCCTCCATAGCATCAGTAATGTCCTCTATCTCAATAATCTCTACATTTCCTTGCTGCACAAGGACTGGCCCTTCTCCCAGAACAAGATGAACAGAGGAGTTAGTCTGATCAGTGAACTGAATGGAGAAGGAAGAAGGGAGCTGCTGCAGAAAATCTGGCCCAGGCACATTATCCCACCCAGGATTAACATTGTCATTACCAGCATGTCCTTCCTCATTCCAATCATCCCAGCCTTGGTTCATTGGAGGAACCCAATTCTCTTGTGGTGGAACAGGACCAACAAAGAACTAAGGGTGAGGATTACCATTTTATGGTTCAGGAGATTCATCTGGTGGCAGTACACAGGTTCACTAGTCAGGATATATATTGGGACTGTCCATGAGACCACTGTCCCCCCATACCTCTGCGGTTCTCTGATAACCAAAGATCTGGGCACATCTCTAGTTCCTCCATAGGCAACTCTAATCAAAGTACGAGCAGGGGTAGGATCCTCTCTAATCCACCCGCTCATCTTACCAAATTTGGTGACAGAATCTCGCAAGAATTCCTCATTGCGATAGTCCATAGGCAGATTAAGCATCATCAACCAACTAAGACGAGTATATACAGTTGATCGAAAGTTCTCTCCTTCATCATGCCTAACAAAGGTAACTGTGCGGCCATTTCCAAGCTGATGAGCAGGTTGACTAACTAGCAGATCTCTTACAGCGCTATCCCTCATGCGGTACAGACCCAACCCAACAGCACTCTCAGCAAAGTTTACCACCTCCAAATGCAGATTCTCCTGGATGTGGTCATGTACCTGATTGAGGACTTCATCAATTTCTGCTCCCTCTGGCCGCGGAAGAACTTGAGCGATGGCCCACAAATCATGGCGACGAGGTGGTGGAGCCACAGCCGTGACGTACATGCGCGCCGGCCGCTCATCGGCTCCCCAAGGTTGAAGCACCTGGAAGCCCGCCGGCGTGAATCGATGTGGATCCACCGGGAAGTTCGCCATCGCCTCGTCGCAGGAAGGTGAAGCAGCAACGGAGGAACAGAGAGATTGTTTGGAATGAACAGTGCAGAGCGAAAGCAGCCGATGAGTTAAGCACAGGAACTATTGCCTTCTGTCCATCATCGCGCGAAACGAGGTTTTCAGTTTTGGACAAAATTTTGGCTACCCATCGCATTGATGGCGGCTTTTTCCAACATTTTTTGTGTGCCCATATCGGTAACACGATTTGCAGCGAATTTTCCCCACACATTCCTTTGTACTGTGCGAAAAACTGAGGCAACGTTGGCAAGTCCAGACACGATCCACCATATCATCAAGCATTGATTGAAAATCGGAATCATGGGTTGGGCTATCAAGAGCAGAATCAATTGGGCCCGAGGAAAGCGGACTATCCAAATTCGAACTGGCAGAAACAGAAGTCTCCCGCTCATTGCGCTGATCAACGAACTGAGTCCTTGGAGGAGTCGACATGCTGCCAAACTGAATTTCCAATGGGGGAGTCAGTGATGCAGCAAAAACCACCTTAGGTGTATTCCCTAGTTGTGTGCAGACATAGCCCACCTCAATAAGATCCTCTTTCAGCAGCTGTGTAGCAGGATACTCATAGCTTGGACAAGCAGGGTAGTCCAGGGCAGCAGCAAAATATAAGACATCTTTGCACACCAGCTGTATTTTTCTTTAAAGCTGAAGCAGATGGTCTCTGTTTAAGAACCTTAAGAGCATGATCTGTACGCTTTTTATTTGGGCTAACCAAAATCCATTCTTCAGCACACTCCTTCTGCCACAATTTGAATTCATATTTCCAAGAGGGTCCACCATTACCCCAAAGATGAAAGAAGCATTTGAAAGCAGGGCATGCAAAAGACCTGAGAGAATAAATCAAGAACCCTACATGCTTTGAGGCCACCGAAAACCTGAAGAATCTATCTCCAAGTTGTATAACATGCAGATCATGGCATATGCCTCCAATGCAAGATTTTAGAGCTAGACCCACAGATATCTCATCCAATTTAAATTTGACACATCCAAAAGAGACAGCCATGATAAAATGATTAGCCTTGCCTAGAGGATGAACTGTAGATCTAAATTTACGCTTGACATCCAACTGAAAACCAGATCCAAAGGAGAAGTCCATACCCAAATCAACTGCTTCATGCATAGAAAGGCTAAAGGACTCACCACTCGCCTTGTCTGGCTCATGAGAATGTACCTTAGGATCAGAGATGCATTGAGAGAGTATTGCCGTGTGAGAGGGGAACCTCACATTTGAGCCAACAAGAAAAGAATCCCCATTTTCAAGAGATCTACCAACAATTGTTTCACCTTTGGCATTTAGCAGATTAAGCCGAGCATGATCCAACCAGAGATGAAGCATACCATCATAGGAATTGGGACGGCGACGATCTTGGTCTCTTGCAGTGGAATACTTGACCTTCCAAACACCATCGGGTGCCGCCATAGCGTGACGATCAAACCAGGAATTAGGGCTTAGGAGAGAGAGGACAAACCGCCGGAGAAGATGTATGGAGAGAAACGAGTTGATCACCAGAGATCAGAGAGATCGCCGGAGAAGAAAGTGTTTAGGGCTTGGGGACGTGGGTGGGAGAGGGAGACGCCATCCTTCCGTCTGGCAATAGCCTTAGATGATTACCTGCTAAAATTTATATTGTTAACAACAAAAGATTGCTCTTTGATAATGTTTGAACAATTTCATACACTGCATAATGTATATGTACTTATGGTAAAGACCTAAAAAACGTGCAACATAACAAGTATCTTGATAGTAGTTTCTTGTATATTGCATGACTTTGTAACCATATTTATTGCAACTTATAAGAATATAGTATAACCTGAATTACTGGTAAAATGTGTCATACAAGTGACAATGGGTTCAGTAATAAGTCGCCAATGTGTGCATGCTCTTTACGTGTATTTCGCTTATAGTAATCGACAATGAAAACTAAAATTACATGTATTCTACTGTGTTTCCATCCGTTCATTTTATTTTTGATATCCTCGGCTTGGTTGGTTTATGAAACAAGAGTAAGAAGAAACAAGCTGCAGAAAGAAGGTGAGTTTGTTTTCCGTGTCTGGTGTGTAGGTTAGGTTGGTGGGACATCATGTGTAGGAGGGAGGAATTAAGATTTAGAGTCAAACACTGAATATTTTGGGGGCACTTGTTCTTGGCGCGACCAGCAGGACACGTCCAAAGAGACCATCTATCAGCTTCAGAGAGCTTGCTTGATACCGCTGCAGACGACGGATTCAGCAGATTGCAGACACACCATGCTGAACTGATGTTGTCCGAATTGATTGCTTGCGTGATCGGATGAGGATTGATGACACAGGTGGCGATGATCGTGTTGGGTCTAAAGCTGAAAGCTCCGTCTGAGGAAGACACGCATCAAGTTCCAAAGACATTTTTCTTCTTCTTTTCTGAAGCAAGAGTTCCGAAGGCATAGACAAACTCCACAAAGTTTTGGGCGCCTGCCTAGCTCTGCCCGAACTTTTTTATATGCAGCCAAGTCCGGCCGTATGCGCGGGCCCATGCCCTCGTCCTCCTTCTCCTCTGTCTCCTCCTCTGTTCCTTCTTCTTCGTTATCCTCGTCCTCATTCCATCATGTCGTAGCAGCTGCCCCCAAATTTTCGGTAAAAAGAATCACTCTGCCCAATTCATTGATAAAAAGGACCACATGTGAGTATAAATGACAAAAAGGACCACCTTCGATGTGGCGGCAGCGCCCCCTGGCGAGATGCCGCCAGAGGCTGCGGCGGCAGCCCTTGCCGTCCTTCAGTGTGGCGGCACGTTGGTCTCCATCCGACGCCGTTAGGAGCGGCGGGCCATGCCGCCCCATGCTCCGGCGGCAGGCTGACGTGGAGGTCGCCTCCACTTCCGGTGGCGGCAGGTCCCGGCACACACAGCCTGCCACAAATGGCTGACGACACTAATTACCTATGTGACAGCCCTACTTTCCGTGCGACAATACGTGAGGCTGTCGGAGATTCCCGCTAGATACAGAAAATTGATCAGCGAAAGCAGCCTATCTGATTAGAGGTTCTGTACTGATACATCAAATAGATCACCGATAGCCTGCGCCAATTATTCTGCACTAATTTGTTGGTACTGCTCACACTAATTGAAGGCTATATAAGCCGTCTTACTCACATACAAATCAAAAAAGCAAGATCCAGTTTGCCTTCTCCGCGTCTCTCTTTCGTGCGTAAATATTCAAGTGAGTATGAGTGTGTCTTGCTCGGACCAGGATTTTAGACCGATGAAGGGTAAGAATGCAAGCTTGCCACCGGGGGTGAGAGCGGAGAGGTGTTGGTGCGGCCGCCTTGCGAAGGTGAAGGAGGTGGTGGATTTTTATGATAAATTCGGCATGAAATATTTCATGCGCGCGAGCTATGACCATGATCCACCCAGACAAACCAGTTCATCGTCTTCGAGGCCTGAAGTATGTTCTAACAACATGATTAAAAATCATATTTGTATGTCATTAATTTTTGTTTATTAACTGTATTATTTGTGTTGCAGTCTCCCCGCCTCTTTGCATGTGGTTTCACTGGATAGACGAGGAGTAGCCAGATTGGGCACGCCGTGAGGTGGAGGAGAAACAATAGCGTGCATGGGAAAGGTTCCATGAGGAGGAACGTAGGGAAAAGGCTGCTGCTAATGATAAAGCAGAGAGAGACAGATACAAAAATTAAGAGCGGAGCAAGCTTGAAATCGTGAGGTGAATCAGAAGAGGATGGATGATGAGACTGCACGTAGGTATGCAGAGGAAGAGGTGCGCAGAGAGGCACGTGAAGTGGAGAGGAAGAGATTAAGGAAAGAACTGCCGAGGCGCAAGCGGCAGAAGAACGCGGCGACAAGTCCAGAAAATGGCCACGGTGGACACAGAGAAAGTAGAGTGGTGTGTCGTATTGGCTATGCATCTTAATTTTAGTTTTAGTTTATCGTTGTATCTTAAGTTCCGTTGTAGTGATAAGACGTATTTTAAATTTCGGAAATTCAATTCGGCTCCCGGGTGCGTATGCACCCTCTACCACAAAATCATATTTTGAAATGTCGAAAAATTTTAATAAATTTTTTTACATGTACATCTTCATAATATATGTTCGTTCGTCAAGTTTCACGAAAAAAATTTATTTTTTGTGGTCTATATAAAAAAGAGAAAACTTATCTTGTGAAAAGCATTATTTTTAGCACTGAGTTTTGTCTTTTTTACACACGTCACATGATAAATCGATTTTTTATGAAACAACTTTGTAAGCGTGTAGCACGAGAAGATTTACATGCGAATTTTTGGTTTCAATTTTTTAAAAATTCAAAATATGTGTAAGATGCATTTCAAAATAGAGGGAGCATATGCTCCCATGTTCCAAAACACCACTCCCCTTTTAATTTCAGCTATGTTGTATCTTAATTTTAGTTGTATTCTTAACGAGACGTATTTAGAAATTAAACTTATTCGAACTAATATTAATATGTCTCCGAGATACATAGAAAAATGTCTCATACATAGGTTATATGTCTGTCGCGCACATAGATAAATATATATGATACATACAAGTAAGGCCCATGCGTATCAGTCATGTCGACGACGACAACGTTGCTGCCGTAGCCTTGGACCGGAAGGCGACAACCATGGATGAGGGGGATGAGGTGGACGCAAACCTCGGTCGTACTGATTTTCCTCATCCTCTGTACGTGTCTCATCTGCTGATGATGGAGTCTAAAATACATATGGAGATTCTTGATTTGGGGGAATCAAACTGGCATCTCTGCTCAAAATACCACCTCCAAAGAATTCTTCAACTATCTCGGTAACATCATCACGAGGTTGTTGGAAATGCTGCCGTAGTATGGTGGTTGTATCTGCGTTATATCAAGTCATGCTAAGGATTCCTGCGTATCGAACGGCTCTGCCATAAACATGCACGCAATAATTATGTATGTAATTAACATGAATTAACCTGAGTTGGAAATTCTGACTGCATGTGGTCACGGCCCCACAGTGGGGGCATATTGTGGCGTAAACCGGCTCCCATGTTGTACCACGTAGGGTCAAAAGATTCATGCGAACGTAAATGACATGTCATTAATAGACATGTAAATAATCACGTGTTAGTAGTAATTATTAAATATGAGCATACCTGAGTGTTGAATCTTTGCGAGTAATCACCTTCAGTGTAGGAGTATCGTTGTCCAGATGGATATGACGGAAAATGATCATCGTCCTATTACAATTGGAAAAAAAATGTGTCATTGTTGTAAGTTCAGGACAAATACATGTACGCAAGTTGAGTACCTATGTCGCGACATGGTATTGAGATATGTGCGCGGACTGTGAGCGGTCAAGTAGAGATAAGTCGCGTTGTGGATTAGATGTATGCGAGGTAGAGG
>NC_061510.1:5180884-5216885 GCF_022539505.1 Lolium rigidum | reverse complement strand
AGGATCTACCGTGCAACTTGAAGACCGAGGAGTCTACAAATACTTCAAGGGAACAGAACTCCGCCGAAAGAGTCAACACCACAACCACCATGGAGAAAACCTAGATTAAGTAGTAGAAGGGAACTAGCTTCCTAAACCTAGCTCCTATTTAGCTAGAATCTATTCATAGCCTGCTGTAGCTAGTTAAATACTCTTCAAACAGAGTTCGTGTTAGGATTAGACTACGAGTCGATCTTCCGGAGTTTATTTGCGGTTTTACCTCATTGTAAAGTAGGAGGCTATGATGATCTTATGTAACAGAGTCGGTGTTGTAATTCTATAGACATGCCTTGGACCCGCATATGTTTCGTTGTACCACTCGAGCGATATAAAACTAGTGGAACGGTGTTTCATTGGTGTTATATCAGACTTGCATACTACACCATGCAGTGGTATGTCGGGTCACCACAGTTGGTATCAGAGCAAATGCTTTGACCTTAGGATTAAAACCCTTTAAAGGAGACCTATATGATTGGTAGTGTCTATAGGAAGTGTCCTAGGTAAACCAAATACTTTTTATGACTTGAGATGGATATTCACTTGAGAATAATCCTTACACAATTGAGTCAACATTTGTTACCTAGCTTACCAAGCTAAAGTAAAGTTAGTCAGCTAATCCCAAATATGGAGTATACCATTAAGTTCTTAAAACAAATAGATGAGTAGATCACAGTTGGTATACAATACATGGTAGTCCAAAGAGAGGATACAACCATAAGGAAGATATCCTATTGGAAGATGTGTACCAACACATGTTATAGTTAAGTAAGAGTTATCCAGACCTGTAATAAGGAGTAATAACAAGTGATGAAGATAATTAAGATATCCTAATAAGAAGATGTAGACCAAGTTAAGTAATGAGTAAGGAAAATTATCTAGACATGTGAAACAATTGATAGTAAGTAATAACTATGAGTCATATGAGGTAGTATTGACCATGATGAGTCAATCATGGGAGGTAAGTAAGAGAGATAGAAATAAAACATGTCTACTTACAAAGTAGTGATAGTAATCATATATCATTCACTCGAGAATCGTTATGTGATGGACTAGAACCTCATAATTAATTAAGAGGAGTACAATAAGAAGCCGACAATAGTGCCGTAAATGTGTTCCAAAAATATGGGAAGTGTGCCAAGCACATCTTGACCATAGTCTTATGATCGAATCACTTGGAAGTATAGGAGCTATATTCCAAGAGTTATGTGTAGAGTAGCCATGTTAGTACCTAGACATATCATGTGAGATAGTCCTCAACAAAATGGAAGTTAAGTAGTACTTCCAAAGAAAATTAGGTTAACCACAACTATCCTAGACCACTTTGTTTCAAGTTTATCTCATTGCAAATGTGCAATTAAGGTAAAGGTTGAGACAAATAGTAGAATTCCCTATATTCGTGCTAAGTATCACGATATAAACCTAAATTATGTGGTGTTCTATACTACACATCAGAGCCTGATGTTTAGAGATGTCTTACTCAACAATCATATTCAGGCTTATGATGATGTGTATTATAAGCACAAAGCTGAATCTTCTTGGATTTTATTGGATTTTCATTGTTTGACTAGATCCATGCATGAAGTTTGACTTTGATATGCAAATGCATGTTGCTATATCAAGTCCTTACTTGGTGCTATAGATCTAGAGGGTAATGGTATTCGTGTGAGGAAGTGACGAATTCTGTATATTTTGAAGACAAGATGAAGGTTCATCAGATAAAGGAAACAAAGTTGTGGGAAGCAACCACAATACTCGAAGGAAGTACTAATCAACATTCATGCTTTACCTCAACGAGAGAGTACTTTAGTACATGAGAAGCATGAAGGTGAGAAATATAATGATTATGGTGAAGTCAAGCGGATCCATAGTCAACATAGAAGAGGGAATGCATGGGAAATCACTTAGGATACTATAATCATAGTGTCAGCTAGTGGTTTTCTTGCAAAATAAACCCTGAATGAAGGAAGATGATATCTGAAACCATAGCAGATATAAGAAGACCATAGTTGATATCAGAAGACCACAATTGGTATAATATCAATACTGCGAGATAAAGTAGAAGATGTCTCGTCCAGTTGATTAGAACCTATAATAGAATCCATTTTTAGATATCAAATAGCCACAGTTGGTATAATAACCACAGCTGGTATCAGTTGGTATTACAAATAGTCCACGATTTAATTATTTGTAACAAAAGTTTGTGAACAAATAAAAAATCTTGTCAGCCAAATAGCTAGACCTATAAACATTTAGTCCAAGGATTAACATTGGATGTCCACAATTGAGTGCATGCACCATATATATTCTTCGCAAGACCGTAGAAGAAGTAAAACCCATAAGTTAGAATCAGACCAATATTCCAACCATAAGTCCAATAGTTGGAAGAAAAGGAGTTGAAGACCATAAGAAAACTCTAAGGGGTAGAGTAAACATTGAGTTGATCGTACAATAATTCAATATTTTGAGTAAGATAGTTGATGAAGGTCCGAAGCGAGAGGAAATTCGATCTTATTTTCATAAGATTGTTGAACATTACTTTCGAAGGATGTCGGACCGTGAAGCGAGATTTACACCTCGGGAAGTAAGAAGTGGACTATAACTTGAGAAAGTGAGTAGTATTTACTCGAAGTACGAAAGCTCAAGTAAGTCAAGCATAAAGAAGTTGGACGAAGAAAACACCATAGACCAAATACAGCTCAAGAAGGCCAAAGACCGAAGTAGATTGACCATACCAAAACTAAAGTCTATTTGAATGATTCCTTTCATGGAACCTAAATAACCCAAAATAGTTAGAGGTATCAACTATAAACCATGATTGGATGGACTAAATGAGTCTAATCCATTCCTAGGAAAATAAACCATCACAACCATTTCCATGGTAAGTGCCTTACCAAGTACCATTACTGCACTTTTGGTAGTAAGGGAAAAACAAAGACCTATTTTATCAAATAGGAGAATGTTATCCAATTAGTCCTCAATTAAGACTGTCAGGATAAGAAGAAGTCCCAATCATTGAATATTCAATGAGAAAGGAAACAAGCTTATAATATTGGAGGAAATCATGGAAGTAAAGGAAGTAATAGTTGTTTGATGTCAGACACTATTGGATTCCAGGAAGAATCTGGACAAGGGATATATTCAATTATATCAAGTGAGATCACCACGGAGTTCGAGAAAAGTCGTAGTCTGCACAAGTCAGATCCACACTTCGGAAACGTGAGAGAGATCAAACTTCGAGGACGAAGTTTAGTTTAAGGGGTAGAGACTGTAATATCCCAGATATTGGGGTTACAAAAATAGAGGAAACAGATGTGTGCATTGCATTCATGCATAGAAAATCCGGGGAATTTTCGCGCTTTTGTTTAAAACGACCAAAGGGATCGAGGTTTCTCTTAAAACACATAGATGAAATTGAGTTAGTCATCGATGTGGGTGCGACAAGTTTCGACATGACCTTTGTTGAATATTGTGTTTTAAGGGAAACAAATTGAATTCAAATTCAAATATGAAAGACATAAATTGAAGCAAGATTTGAATTCCAAACAATAGTTTTCTTATTATAATTCAAACAATGCTGAATTAGGAATAGGACGAGAATAGGGAAATTACATTTTATTAATTGAATACACATTTACAAAGTCATTACAATATCCAATATTATTACAACTTACAAATATTACAAGAATAAAATACAGAAAGGAAAACTAAGCTAATCCTATCTAAATATCTTCTATTCCTCTTTTGTCTTGTACCTGCAAAACAAACAAAGAAAACATAAAAGAAGTAAAGCCAAGTGGCTATGTTAAAAATAATAAAGAGAAAGGGAAAGAATGGAAAGATCTTTTCCCAGCCCGAGCACATCCACAAGGGGTGATGTACCAGGTTGAAACTTGCACCCTACAGGCAGGCAGTACAAGACACATGCATGTACATAGCTGTCGGTCAAGCACACATCCAGGAGACAATATAAAAGAGGATTTCCTTGCAGCACACAGCTGCTCGGCTCAGCACAAGAGCAATCCATCGACTATTCCCCAGTTCATCCAAGAACATCATTGTCAGTTCATCAGCAGTTCATACAGTGCCACCACAGAATCATCAGTCCCAAATCAGAGTAAGTATCAAGATCAGGAGGAGGAGGCATACCACCAGATGCAGTTTAGCTCAGAACCAACAAGAACCCGCCACCAAGCTAACGTGAGCAGCAGGTACGATCTCACCAGAAATATAAGCTAGGAGTATCTGCCTTTAGCCTTTGCATAGTCACCAAAAGGGGGAGATAAAAAGGGAATAAATAAAAAAGCAGCCAAACCCATCTACCCTTCAACTAGATTTTCATCTAGGAGGATGGAGAGATGGATTTTCCTCTCGATCTTGCATAGAGGTGCTATGCATGTTCATCACCGAGGTTTAGAGAAACAACAACCAGGTAGTATCTGTCCATATCATAAATCATGCCTCAGCCTTTTTTGCATCACTGGCAGGGCCAAGCAAACCAAACATATATCTGTTCTTATCAGTTGAAACTATCAAACAAGGGACAGCCAAATCCACCAATAAAAACCAACCTTGTAAAAAAAACAAATCATCTCTAGTTGCTACTTTGCAACTAGATCATATACTAGAAACTCAAAGATCACTTTGGGATTTTCCACAACACTACTGTTTAAGATCATATATGCACAGGCTTTAATCACCACCATAAGCAACCAGTAATAATTCACATGTTACAGGGAACTACTTAGGGTCCAGGAATTATTCCCAGGCCAACCAAGTAGTATATAGTCTGTGATACGTCTCCGACGTATCGATAATTTCTTATGTTCTATGCCATATTATTGATGATACCTACATGTTTTATGCACACTTTATGTCATATTCGTGCATTTTCTGGAACTAACCTATTAACAAGATGCCGAAGTGCCAGTTCTCGTTTTCCGATGTTTTTGGTTTCAGAAATCCTAGTAACGAAATATTCTCGGAATTGGACGAAACGAAGACCCAGGGGCCTATTTTTCCACGGAGCTTCCGGAAGACCGAAGAGCATACGAAGTGGGGCCACGAGGTGGCGACACCACATGGCGGCGCGGCCAAGGGGGGCCCGCGCCGCCTATGGTGTGGCCCCTCGTCGGGCCCCCGACTCGCCCTTCCGCCTACTTAAAGCCTCCGTCGCGAAACCCCGATGCGAAAAACCACGATACGGAAAACCTTACCGAGACGCCGCCGCCGCCGATCCCATCTCGGGGATTCTGGAGATCTCCTCCGGCACCCTGCCGGAGAGGGGATTCATCTCCCGGAGGACTCTACACCGCCATGGTCGCCTCCGGAGTGATGAGTGAGTAGTTCACCCCCGGACTATGGGTCCATAGCAGTAGCTAGATGGTTGTCTTCTCCTCATTGTGCTTCATTGTTGGATCTTGTGAGCTGCCTAACATGATCAAGATCATCTATCCGTAATACTCTATGTTGTGTTTGTCTGGGATCCGATGGATAGAGAATACCATGTCATGTTAATTATCAAGTTATTACATATGTGTTGTTTATGATCTTGCATGCTCTCCGTTACTAGTAGAGGCTCGGCCAAGTTTTTGCTTTTAACTCCAAGAGGGAGTACTTATGCTCGATAGTGGGTTCATGCCTGCATTGACACTGGGACAAGGATGTGAAAGTTCTAAGGTTGTGTTGTGCTCGTTGCCACTAGGGATAAAACATTGGCGCTATGTCCGAGGATGTAGTTGTTGATTACATTACGCACCATACTTAATGCAATTGTCCGTTGTTAGCAACTTAATACTTGGAGGGGTTCGGATGATAACCTCGAAGGTGGACTTTTTAGGCATAGATGCAGTTGGATGGCGGTCTATGTACTTTGTCGTAATGCCCAATTAAATCTCACTATACTTATCATGTCATGTATGTGCATTGTTATGCCCTCTCTATTTGTCAATTGCCCGACCGTAATTTGTTCACCCAACATGCTTTTATCTTATGGGAGAGACACCTCTAGTGAACTGTGGACCCCGGTCCATTCTTTAATACTCGAAATACAAATCTCGCTGCAATACTTGTTTTTACTATTTTCTCTGCAAACAATCATCTTCCACACAATACGGTTAATCCTTTGTTACAGCAAGCCAGGTGAGATTGACAACCTCACTGCTTTCGTTGGGGCAAAGTACTTTGGTTGTGTTGTGCGAGTTCCACGTTGGCGCCGAATCTGCGGTGTTGCGCCGCACTACATCCCGCCGCCATCAACCTTCAACGTGCTTCTTGGCTCCTCCTGGTTCGATAAACCTTGGTTTCTTTCTGAGGGAAAACTTGCTGCTGTGCGCATCATACCTTCCTCTTGGGGTTGCCCAACGAACGTGTGAAATACACGCCATCAAGCTCTTTTTTGGCGCCGTTGCCGGGGAGATCAAGACACGCTGCAAGGGGAGTCTCCACTTCTCAATCTCTTTACTTTGTTTTTGTCTTGCTTTATTTTATTTACTACTTTGTTTGCTGCATTATATCAAAACACACAAAAATTAGTTGCTAGCTTTACTTTATTTACTATCTTGTTTGCTATACCAAAAACACAAAAAAATTAGTTTACTTGCATTCACTTTATCTAGTTTGCTTTATTTACTATTGCTAAAATGGCCAACCCTGAAAATACTAAGTTGTGTGACTTCACTAGCACAAATAATAATGATTTCTTATGCACACCTATTGCTCCACCTCGCTACTACAGACGGAATTCTTTGAAATTAAACATGCTTTACTCGAATCTTGTTATGCGAGAGCAATTTTCTCAGTGTTAGTTCGATGATGCTGCTGCCCATCTCAATAATTTTATTGAACTATGTGAAATGCAAAAGTATAAAGATGTAGATGGTGACATTATAAAATTAAAATTGTTTCCTTTCTCATTAAGAGGAAGAGCTAAAGATTGGTTGCTATCTCTGCCTAAGAATAGTATTGATTCATGGACTAAATGCAAGGATGCTTTTATTGGTAGATATTATCCCCTCGCTAAAATTATATCTTTGAGGAGTAGCATAATGAATTTTAAACAATTGGATAATGAACATGTTGCTCAAGCTTGGGAAAGAATGAAATCTCTCGGTTAAAAATTGCCCAACCCATGGATCGACTACTTGGATGATCATCCAAACCTTCTATGCAGGACTAAATTTTTCTTCGCGGAATTTATTGGATTCAGCTAGCTGGAGGTACCTTTATGTCCATCACTCTTGGTGAAGCAACAAAGCTTCTTGATAATATGGTGGTTAATTACTCCGAATGGCACACGGAAAGAGCTCCACAAGGTAAGAAGGTAAATTCCGTTGAAGAATCCTCTTCCTTGAATGATAAGGTTGATGCTATTATGTCTATGCTTGCGAATGATAGGACTAATGTTGATCCTAATAATGTTCCATTAGCTTCATTGGTTGCTCAAGAAGAACATGTTGATGTAAACTTCATTAAAAATAATAATTTCAACAACAATGCTTATCGGAACAATTCTAGTAATAACTATAGGCCACATCCTTATAATAATGGTAACGGTTATGCTAATTCTTATGGGAATTCTTACAAAAATAATAGGAATACACCCCTGGACTTGAAGCCATGCTTAAAGAATTTATTAGTACACAAACTGCCTTTAACAAATCTGTTGAGGAAAAGCTCAATAAAATTGATATTCTTGTTTCTAGAGTTGATAGTCTTGCCTCGATGTTGATCTTTTGAAATCGAAAGTTATGCCTAATAGGGATATTGAAAATAAAATTGTTACTACAGCAAATGCCATCCAAGTTAGAATTAATGAGAATATAAGATTAATGGCTGAACTGCGTGCTAGGTGGGATAGAGAAGAAAATGAAAAACTAGCTAAAGAGAAAAATGTAGCTAAAGTTTGGACTATTACCACCACTAGCAATGCTAATTTTTCACATGTTGCTGCACCTCCTACTATCAATGGTAAAATAATTGGTGTTGGCGATGTTTCTACTCCTAGTGCAAAGCGCGCAAAATTACCTGAAACTGCTAAAACTACTGAACCGCTTGTGATAAAACCGCTGAAATTTTTTCCAACCTTGGGGATGATAATCCCATTGCTTTAGATTGTAATGATTTAGATTTTGATGATTGCCACATCTCTGAAGTTATAAAGTTCTTGCAAAAACTTGCTAAGAGTCCCAATGCTAGCGCTATAAATTTGGCTTTCACAAAACATATTACAAATGCTCTCATAAAAGCTAGAGAAGAGAAACTAAAACTTGAAACTTCTATTCCTAGAAAGCTAGAGGATGGTTGGGAGCCCATCATTAAAATGAGAGTCAAAGATTTTGATTGTAATGCTTTATGTGATCTTGGTGCAAGTATTTCGTTATGCCTAAAAAAGTCTATGATATGCTTGACTTGCCACCATTGAAGAATTGTTATTTGGATGTTAATCTCACTGATAATGCTAAAAAGAAACCTTTGGGGAAAGTTGATAATGTTCATATTATGGTTAACAATAACCTTGTCCCCGTTGATTTTGTTGTCTTGGATAATGAATGCAATGCATCTTGCCCCATTATATTGGGAAGACCTTTTCTTCGAACCGTTGGTGCTACTATTGATATGAAGGAAGGTAATATTAAATATCAATTTCCTCTCAAGAAAGGTATGGAACACTTCCCTAGAAAGAGAATGAAGGTACCTTATGATTCTATTATTAGAACAAATTATGATGTTGATGCTTCATCTCTTGATAACACTTGAGACACACTTTCTGCGCCTAGCTGAAAGGCGTTAAAGAAAAGCGCTTATGGGAGACAACCCATGTTTTTACT
Organism: Lolium rigidum; assembly: GCF_022539505.1. NCBI lineage: Eukaryota > Viridiplantae > Streptophyta > Magnoliopsida > Poales > Poaceae > Lolium > Lolium rigidum. Next base: position 5,208,021 of record NC_061510.1, on the reverse strand, counting down.
CCAGTATTTTGTTTTATATTTGTGTCTTGGAAGTTGTTTACTACTGTAGCAACCTCTCCTTATCTTAGTTTTGAGTTTTGTTGTGCCAAGTAAAGTCTTTGATAGAAAAGTAAGTACTAGATTTGGATTACTCGCGTAGTTCGAGATTTCTTTTCTGTCACGAATCTGGGTCTATCTCCCGTAGGTAGCTCAGAAAATTACGCCAATTTACGAGCATGATCCTCAGATATGTACGCAACTTTCATTCAATTTGAGCATTTTCGTTTGAGCAAGTCTGGTGGCCTAATAAAATCCATCTTTACGGACTGTTCTGTTTTGACAGATTCTGTCTTTTATTTCGCATTGCCTCTTTTGCTATGTTGGATGAATTTCTTTGATCCACTAATGTCCAGTAGCTTTATGCAATGTCCAGAAGTGTTAAGAATGATTGTGTCACCTCTGAACATGTGAATTTTTATTATGCACTAACCCTCTAATGAGTTGTTTCGAGTTTGGTGTGGAGGAAGTTTTCAAGGATCAAGAGAGGAGTATGATGCAATATGATCAAGGAGAGTGAAAGCTCTAAGCTTGGGGATGCCCCGGTGGTTCACCCCTGCATATTATAAGAAGACTCAAGCGTCTAAGCTTGGGGATGCCCAAGGCATCCCCTTCTTCATCGACAACATTATCGGGTTCCTCCCCCGAAACTATATTTTTATTCCGTCACATCTTATGTACTTTGCTTGGAGCGTCGGTTTGTTTTTGTTTTTTTTGTTTTGTTTGAATAAAATGGATCCTAGCATTCACTTTATGGGAGAGAGACACGCTCCGCTGTAGCATATGGACAAATATGTCCTTAGGCTCTACTCATAGTATTCATGGCGAAGTTTCTTCTTCGTTAAATTGTTATATGGTTGGAATTGGAAAATGCTACATGTAGTAACTCTAAAATGTCTTGGATAATTTGATACTTGGCAATTGTTGTGCTCATGTTTAAGCTCTTGCATCATATACTTTGCACCCATTAATGAAGAAATACTTAGAGCTTGCTAATTTGGTTTGCATATTTGGTTTCTCTAGAGTCTAGATAACATTTAGTATTGAGTTTTGAACAACAAGGAAGACGGTATGGAGTCTTATAATGTTTACAATATGTCTTTTATGTGAGTTTTGCTGTACCGTTCATCCTTGTGTTTGTTTCAAATAACCTTGCTAGCCTAAACCTTGTATCCAGAGGGAATACTTCTCATGCATCCAAAATACTTGAGCCAACCACTATGCCATTTGTGTCCACCATACCTACCTACTACATGGTATTTATCCGCCATTCCAAAGTAAATTGCTTGAGTGCTACCTTTAAAATTCCATCATTCACCTTTGCAATATATAGCTCATGGGACAAATAGCTTAAAAACTATTGTGGTATTGAATATGTACTTATGCACTTTATCTCTTATTAAGTTGCTTGTTGTGCGATAACCATGTTTCGGGGACGCCATCAACTATTCTTTGTTGAATATCATGTGAGTTGCTATGCATGTCCGTCTTGTCCGAAGCAAGAGAGATCTACCACCTTCATGGTTGGAGCATGCATATTGTTAGAGAAGAACTTTGGGCCGCTAACTAAAGCCATGATTCATGGTGGAAGTTTCAGTTTGGACATATATCCTCAATCTCATATGAGAATAATAATTGTTGCCACATGCTTATGCATTAAAGAGGAGTCCATTATCCGTTGTCCATGTCGTCCCAGTATGGATGTCTAAGTTGAGAATAATCAAAAGCGAGAAATCCAAAATGCGAGCTTTCTCCTTAGACCTTTGTACAGGCGACATGGAGGTACCCCATTGTGACACTTGGTCAAAACATATGCATTGCAAAGATCCGGTAGTCCAAGTTAATTAGGACAAGGTGCGGGCACTATTAGTATACTATGCATGAGACTTGCAACTTGTAAGATATAATGTACATAACTCATATGCTTTATTACTACCGTTGACAAAATTGTTTCATGTTTTCAAAATAAAATCTCTAGCACAAATATAGCAATCGATGCTTTCCTCTTTGAAGGACCATTCTCTTTACTTTTATGTTGAGTCGGCTCACCTATTTCTCTCCACCTCAAGAAGCAAACACTTGTGTGAACTGTGCATTGATTCCTACATACTTGCATATTGTACTTGTTATATTACTCTATGTTGACAATTATCCATGAGATATACATGTTACAAGTTGAAAGCAACCGCTGAAACTTAATCTTCCTTTGTGTTGCTTCAATACCTTTACTTTGATTTATTGCTTTATGAGTTAACTCTTATGCAAGACTTATTAATACTTGTCTTGAAGTACTATTCATGAAAAGTCTTTGCTATATGATTCACCTGTTTACTCATGTCATCACCATTGTTTTGATCGCTGCATCCACTACATATGTTTACAAATAGTATGATCAAGGTTATGATGGCATATCACTTCGAAATTATCTTTGTTATCGTTTTTACCTCGCCGGACGAGCAGTAACTAAGCTTGGGGATGCTTGATACGTCTCCGACGTATCGATAATTTCTTATGTTCTATGCCATATTATTGATGATACCTACATGTTTTATGCACACTTTATGTCATATTCGTGCATTTTCTGGAACTAACCTATTAACAAGATGCCGAAGTGCCGGTTCTCGTTTTATGCTGTTTTTGGTTTCGAAATCCTAGTAACGAAATATTCTCGGAATTGGACGAAACGAAGACCCGTGGGCCTATTTTTCCACGGAGCTTCCGGAAGACCGAAGAGCATACGAAGTGGGGCCACGAGGTGGCGACACCACATGGCGGCGCGGCCAAGGGGGGCCCGCGCCGCCCTATGGTGTGGCCCCCTCGTCGAGCCCCGACTCGCCCTTCCGCCTACTTAAAGCCTCCGTCGCGAAACCCCCGATGCGAAAAACCACGATACGGAAAACCTTACCGAGACGCCGCCGCCGCCGATCCCATCTCGGGGGATTCCGGAGATCTCCTCCGGCACCTCGCCGGAGAGGGGATTCATCTCCCGGAGGACTCTACACCGCCATGGTCGCCTCCGGAGTGATGAGTGAGTAGTTCACCCCTGGACTATGGGTCCATAGCGGTAGCTAGATGGTTGTCTTCTCCTCATTGTGCTTCATTGTTGGATCTTGTGAGCTGCCTAACATGATCAAGATCATCTATCCGTAATACTCTATGTTGTGTTTGTCGGGATCCGATGGATAGAGAATACCATGTCATGTTAATTATCAAGTTATTACATATGTGTTGTTTATGATCTTGCATGCTCTCCGTTACTAGTAGAGGCTCTGGCCAAGTTTTTGCTTTTAACTCCAAGAGGGAGTACTTATGCTCGATAGTGGGTTCATGCTCGCATTGACACTGGGACGATGTGATGTAAAGTTCTAAGGTTGTGTTGTGCTTGTTGCCACTAGGGATAAAACATTGGCGCTATGTCCGAGGATGTAGTTGTTGATTACATTACGCACCATACTTAATGCAATTGTCTCGTTGTTAGCAACTTAATACCGGAGGGGGTTCGGATGATAACCCGAAGGTGGACTTTTTAGGCATAGATGCAGTTGGATGGCGGTCTATGTACTTTGTCGTAATGCCCAATTAAATCTCACTATACTTATCATGTCATGTATGTGCATTGTTATGCCCTCTCTATTTGTCAATTGCCCGACCGTAATTTGTTCACCCAACATGCTTTTATCTTATGGGAGAGACACCTCTAGTGAACCGTGGACCCCGGTCCATTCTTTAATACCGAAATACAAATCTGCCTGCAATACTTGTTTTTACTATTTTCTCTGCAAACAATCATCTTCCACACAATACGGTTAATCCTTTGTTACAGCAAGCCGGTGAGATTGACAACCTCACTCGTTTCGTTGGGGCAAAGTACTTTGGTTGTGTTGTGCGAGTTCCACGTTGGCGCCGGAATCTCCGGTGTTGCGCCGCACTACATCCCGCCGCCATCAACCTTCAACGTGCTTCTTGGCTCCTCCTGGTTCGATAAACCTTGGTTTCTTTCTGAGGGAAAACTTGCTGCTGTGCGCATCATACCTTCCTCTTGGGGTTGCCCAACGAACGTGTGAAATACACGCCATCAAGCTGCAGCAAGTTCACATCAATCAAGCAAACAAGCCCTTAGTCTCAGCAGTATAGCCACACTAGCAGGTAAACAAGCTCACATGAACCACCAGTGGTTTAATACCAACATATTATAAACAGCCAAGAACCAAATGATTAAGCCAACCAACTTAAGCACAAGACAGTGATCAATTTGATCAAGGCCTTACCAGCATAAACCACACAGCAGTTACAACTTGTTTAACCGATATAAAAATAGGTGGATTATATACATTATAAGATGCATATAGGCATTTTACTTGCAGCAACAATTGTCCCATTTATTTCTTCATCCCAAAGGCTACCAAAAACATGTAGATCAATATTTATCTACTAGATAAATTGAAAACAATAGCATCAACAAGTCAATTTTGAGCATTTGTTTATGCCCACTCGTAGGAACCAAGAATCATTACGCTATAAATTAATTAGTGTAAGATCAGCAGCCTATGACCATTAGAATTATAGAACCAGTACCAAACTCCTCTAAATGGCTAACCAAGTAACCACACACAAGTACAACCCGCCAAGACATGGTCATAGACAGAGTGGAGAGGAGTGGGATATAGCTCACAGTGGTGTAGACGAATAGAGGAAGAGGCCGACGCCGGGGTTGCAGTCGTTGACGCCGTCCGGCCGGCGTCGAGGAAGAAGCAGTCACCACCATCACCACACCTCCCACCAGTTCATCACCAATACCTCGCTAGCAGCCCCACCACCACTACCGCAGTATCACAGGCAGGAGAAGTTCCACACCTTAACCAACGAGAGCAGGCCATGGCGAGCCAGGAGGGGCGCCAGAGTTGCAACGAGCCGCCGCCATCCCGCCGACGCCCAGCGCAGGTCGTGGAGGATGGAGAGAAGGCCTTGCTCGTCGTAAAGAAGCCGCCAAGGGTGCAGACAGAGTCATGGGAAGCACTGCATCGATGAGCGCTAGAGTTACGCATCCGTGCCCATGTACGCGTTGGGAGGCGTCGTGGTGGCGGAGGTAGGCGGAGAGGGTCGTTGGAGCCTCGCCGATCGCCGGTCCTGCCCGAATCGGCCGGCGACGGTCGAACCCCATGCGACATCGGCTTGGGTTTCGGAATTAGGGATATGCGCGGCGGGCGGCGAGGTCCAAATCGATTTGGGGGGAATTGAAGAGCAAGGAGAGGCGGAGCAAAGCCCCATCACGTCGGTGGTGGAGAGGGCCGGAGGCGGCCAGGAGAGAGAGCGGCGGCGCGGCCAAGCCATGGGAGCGTTCGTGTGCGTGAGAGATGGGAGGAGGAGAGGACGACGAGAGAGAGAGGAGTGGGTCGGCTCGGGGTTGACCGACCCGGGGGCACCGTGTGGTCGGTTATAGGTCTGATCCATTTGGATCAATTGGGCTCAGCCCAACTAGCCTTTTGTTTGATTTTTCTTTAGGAAATATATATTTAATAAAAGAAAGATATAATAATAATAAAATCCAAATAGAAATATTTTTGACAAAAGAAAAATCCTAAACAGAATAAATAGCAACAAACCATTTAAAGTCTAAAAGAAAATAATACAGATTTTTCTTCTAAATTTTAGAATTTTAAATCTTAAGCTATTAAGACCTAAATATTAACATATAATTTTATTATTTATATTTTCATATCAATAAAATATTAGATATTACTTTGTATGAAATATCACAATTGTTCCATATGATTATGTTTAATCATATGAAAATCCTAATTGATCATTACTTCAACTACTAATTAAAACCTAAACCCTAATAGTACTTATCATATTTCATTAAGCCTTTTAAAATAATATAATGTCAAATCCAATATTATTTTCAGAGTTATTAATAAATTCAACTTTATAATGAAGTTATCACCTTAAGAACTAAATGGTTATTAGGAAATCCTAGTTCCATTGTGAATAAAATTATATCCTCATAATTTTATGTGGAATCCTAAAACCCTAATGCCATTAGGAACCTAGCTCCATTCATTCATATGAACCCTAATTTGCTTCTAAACCAAAACCTAGGTTAAGACATGTGATCAAGAGACATTGTATTCATACCTAGATCCATAATGAGCCACTAAGTGCATATCCAGGTCCACATAAAATATAGGAGCCTATCATTAAGACTTTAGCATTCCATATGTTCATCCCCTCAAACCTAGATGATCAAATAGGAACACCTAAGTCTAAACCCTAAATTCCTATCATCAAAAGTATCAACCTTACTCATACCTATATAGCATCACACCATTGTGATGAACTCCATTAGCAACCATGCTAATATTGACATCATATCCCATACACACTAAACCCTACTAGTGTGAGATACTTATGAACCATCCTATTTAGGAACCAACCATTCTCTACTTAGAGATCCAATGGCTAATACAAGACAACCTCAACCTTAATTGTAATACTCCCTATTATTTAAGAAGTATGTTCTTCCAAAGTTATTCTTTTGAAGAAAATAAGAAATCATCATCAATCCTGCCTAATAGGACCTATAGCCAATAACCAGCTATCACCAGCAAGGTATACCAACCTTGATAGCAACTATTTATAATAAATTGCTCAAGATGCCTAGGCTTAACTCAGCCTTACCGACCTTAGGTATTGATGAATCCAACATTGATGTGATCCATCTACTACTTACTCCAGAAACCAATTAGAATCATAGAAAACCATAGAACCCCACAAACCTAGATATCATACTTGTTCCTTATTATAGAACATGTTCTTCAAAAGTTCTTCTTTTGAATTATATAAATAGTAATCATCAACCATGCACTATAGGACTTAAACTTGATAACTGTTCTTTACTTATTATACCACTACTATTCCTTAGTGTGTATGATTGTTACTATGCATTTTACCACTTGCTTATGATTCTAAAACAACACAAACCTGAATAAGAACCTTGATTGTGAATCACTCTAAAAGTGCAACACACCCCGAACTAATCATTACCATTCACTAAACCTAAATCATCGGGGTTAGGTCACGCTTAGAGCGATTGCATCTCATACTTATGCATTATTGCATCCTTGGCAATCTTTTAAACATCGTCCTTACTGGACGATGATGCTATTTCAGAATTTGGAGTTATTGCGTATCGAAGACCTTGCACGCATAATCTTGCAGGTCAAGAAAGGCAAGTTCATCACTTGCTCATGTCATTTGAGTATTTCTATCAAATTAATTGCAAAGTACTATGGTTATCACTATTGCATAAAAATCAAAACCACTACTTTCATAACTATGAATATGACTATGTGGTGGGCAATGGAACCATGGATTGTGTTGATATGGTGGAGGTTCCATTGCACGGGTTTATATCCATCTAGGATTAAACAACAAATGTCGCCGATGATTCTTGTGCCGTAATACCCGTGTTAACCATAAGATCCGGAGTGGGACGGAGTAGTCAAAAGTGTTTCCACCTCTCGTTCATCAACGGAAGCGCTTTACCGTAGACACTTGTATCTGTCAGGGCAAGCGGTTGGCTGGGGAAGCCTTAAGTCCCCACGGCATAGTCCGTAGACACTTGTCGCTCGAAGTGCAAGCGGTTGGCTGGGGAGGCCTTAAGTCCCCACGGTATTGCGGTCTATGATGGGTTGCGGCTACGGCGAAGGAGTTTGGTTAACGAGTCCCAAAGCTGTTGTCGTGGTCGGGGTCCACCCGTGAGTGGGAATAATGGGACCGGCGAGGACCCAGGGTCGGGGCATGCAACAAAGGGTGGGTGTTCGAGGTAGCGGAGGAACATGATTGGCTAGACCTTATACCGGGCCTCACACCAAAGGAAGTGTGGACGGGTCGCCCCCGGTTGGCACCAAGGTTAAGATCTCTTATGGGTAAAGCAACACACCTCTGCAGAGTGTAAAGAACCGTGACCTGTCACTCCCGTTCCGGGATATGGAGCTGCGAACGCTGCGGAAAGGAGCTCCATGAAGTTCTAGTAAACCGGTGAAGGTCGACGGACATAGCTCTTCGAATAAAAGAAACTTCTTGAAGAAATGATTATGAAAACCTGCATTGGTATTAGACTTTCTGGTCTAATGCTGTAGCTAGTGCATTAAACACCTCTTTCCTATAATGAACTTGTTGAGTACGCTCGTACTCATCCCACTCTTAAATCCCCTGCTTAGATATGGAGGCATCGAAGGAGGATCTACCGTGCAACTTGAAGACCGAGGAGTCTACAAATACTTCAAGGGAACAGGAACCTGCCGAAAGAGTCAACACCACAACCACCATGGAGAAAACCTAGATTAAGTAGTAGAAGGGAACTAGCTTCCTAAACCTAGCTCCTATTTAGCTAGAATCTATTCATAGCCTCTGTAGCTAGTTAAATACTCTTCAAACAGAGTTCGTGTTAGGATTAGACTACGAGTCGATCTTCGGAGTTTATTTGCAATTTTACCTCATTGTAAAGTAGGAGGCTATGATGATCTTATGTAACGAGTCAGTGTTGTAATTCTATAGACATGCCTTGGACCCGCATATGTTTCTGTTGTACCACTCTGAGCGATATAAAACTAGTGGAACGGTGTTTCATTGGTGTTATATCAGACTTGCATACTACACCATGCAGTGGTATGTCGGGTCACCACAATAGCCACCATAACGACGATGCCGATTGACCAAACTCTAACTTTAGGAACCCTTCTACAGCGTCGAGCGCAGGTTCGAGATCCCCACCTCCTCAGGTAGCGGAGTGGCAAGCAGAAGAGGTGGGGACCCACCGATTCCTGGTAGTAGATGGCGAGGACAAGGCAGATGACGGCTGTGATGGCGTGTAACTCACACGTTCGTTGGGAACCCCAAGAGGAAGGTATGATGCGCACAGCAGCAAGTTTTCCCTCAGAAAGAAACCAAGGTTTATCGAACCAGGAGGAGCCAAGAAGCACGTTGAAGGTTGATGGCGGCGGGATGTAGTGCGGCGCAACAACAGAGATTCCGGCGCCAACGTGGAACCTGCACAACACAACCAAAGTACTTTGCCCCAACGAAACAGTGAGGTTGTCAATCTCACCGGCTTGCTGTAACAAAGGATTAGATGTATAGTGTGGATGATGATTGTTTGCAAGAAAACAAGTAGAACAAGTATTGCAAGCAGATTTGTATTTCAGTATAAAAGAATGGACCGGGGTCCACAGTTCACTAGAGGTGTCTCTCCCATAAGATAGCATGTTGGGTGAACAAATTACAGTCGGGCTATTGACAAATAGAGAGGGCATAACAATGCGCATACATGACATGATGAGTATTGTGAGATTTAATTGGGCATTATGACAAAGTACATAGACCGCTATCCAGCATGCATCTATGCCTAAAAAGTCCACCTTCAGGTTATCATCCGAACCCCTTCCAGTATTAAGTTGCAAAACAACAAATAATTGCATTAAGTATGGTGCGTAATGTAATCAATAACTACATCCTCGGACATAGCATCAATGTTTTATCCCTAGTGGCAACAGCACATCCACAACCTTAGAACTTTCCGTCATCGTCCCGCATTTAATGGAGGCATGAACCCACTATCGAGCATAAATACTCCCTCTTGGAGTTAAGAGTAAAAACTTGGCCAGAGCCTCTACTAATAACGGGGAGCATGCAAGATCATAACAACACATAGGTAATAGATTGATAATCAACATAACATAGTATTCTCTATCCATTGGATCCCGACAAACACAACATATAGAATTACAGATAGATGATCTTGATCATGTTAGGCAGCTCACAAGATCCGACAATGAAGCACATGAGGAGAAGATAACCATCTAGCTATCGCTATGGACCCATAGTCCGGGGGTGAACTACTCACTCATCACTCCGGAGGCGACCATGGCGGTGAAGAGTCCTCCGGGAGATGAATCCCCTCTTCGGCGGGGTGCCGGAGGTGATCTCCGAATCCCCCGAGATGGGATTGGCGGCGGCGGCGTCTCGCATAGGTTTTCCGTATCGTGGCTCTCGGCATCGGGGGTTTCGCGACGAAGGCTTTAAGTAGGCGGAAGGGCAACGCGGGGGCCACACGAGGGCCCCACACGCCGAGGCCGCGCGGCCTAGACCCGGGCCGCGCCGCCCTGCCTGTGGCGGCGCCTCGTGGCCCCACTTCCTTTCCCCTCGGTCTTCCGGAAGCTTCGTGCAAAAATAGGACCCCGGGCGTTGATTTCGTCCAATTCGAGAATATTTCTTTTACTAGGATTTACGAAACCAAAAACAGCGAGAAAACGAGAATCGGCTCTTCGGCATCTCGTTAATAGGTTAGTGCCGGAAAATGCATAAATACGACATATAATGTGTATAAAACATGTAGATATCATCAATAATGTGGCATGGAACATAAGAAATTATCGATACGTCGGAGACGTATCAGGCTGCTAGGGTTTCCACCCTAGCGGCCGCCTCTCTTTTTTTTCGCGGGAGGAGGTCAAGGGAGGAGGTCAATGCACGATGCATTTCTAGAGTGGTGTTTATCAAACACAAATGGATTTTTTGAGCGATTCTGTATAAATTGGAACTAAAACCGTTTTACTGTTAAAACCTCACTAAACACATAGCATTGTAGTACATGCCTTAGATTGTTTTGGCAGAAATGATGCAAGTGATGCTTGTTCATGATGAGGCGGTAGATAATGAAAATACTACCACCTTTGGCGTGAATTGAAAATTTGAAATGCAAAATCCCATTGAGTTGGATACAAAGATTCATCTCAGGAAGAGCCACATTTGGAGGCCGGCAAAGAGAATGGTTTTATGAGTTCACCCAATTGCATTTTTTCTTCCAAAATAGGAGCTATATCTTTATTTCCATGTAATATATTGGTAGATGTTCCATTTTTATAGTATAATTTGTAAAAACTAAGCAAACATGTGCTCTAGCTCAAATACTTAACACCTGCTAGTGCACTTAGAGCAACTACATAACATGTTACATTGACTAGAAGGCTCAAGATCACCAAATGGAAGGGTGTAGAAGAGGTGGCTTTGAGGGTAAGCTTGTGAAGGTTTGATTGGTAATTCTGAACCATCTAGTGACGAGTCGAGCTATTGTTTTCGCACATTTCCATCGTGTTTTTTCACGAAGGGGTGGCAAAATTTGCGGTAGAGCACTCCTCGTAGGACAAAGAAGCCTTTCATTGGTTCAAGTACAAAAAAGATGGCATGTACTTGTTCAACCCCGTACGCGGGGCAGATGACATGCCAAAGAAATGCGACTGCATGAAACAAACAACAAAATGTGAAAATATTAAATTTCTCAAAGTTATGAAAATTGGTGTTGGCGTAACAAAATTTCCAATTATTGAGAATTTGTAACAAAGCCACCAAAAACATGCATAACAACTACCACAAGCCTACAAATTTTAGTCAAAATGGAACAAGACAAGGGGCAAAACTATCAATTTTTAGCAAAATACCAGAAGGATCAAATTTCTGGGGTGGTTATAAGTTAGTGTATGGATAACGACACAAAGATTTTTTTTCAAATTAAAAAGGTAAAATTTTGGATGCCAATACTATAGTAATTAGGAAATTATGATGAATTGTGTACCATATATAATATTACCTCCGTTAACTTTCAAAACAAGTTTATACTTGGAAAGGAAGTACTCCCTCCGGTCTTATTTAATTGACTCAGGTTTAGTATAAATTTGCACTAAATCCGAGTCAATTAAATAAGACCGGAGGGAGTAGTAAGAGATACTACCTCCGTTTCAAGGAATAAGGGGCACGCGTATTTTAAGACGAACTTTGACCATAAAAATTGAGCAACAAAATCTTGATTATATTATATGTAATTAGTATCGTTGGATTCGTATTGAAACACACTTTTCAATGATACTAACTTCATGCAAACAACCTTTATCTATTTGAAGTTATTCTTGGTCAAACAAAAAGCACGTAAAATGAGGGCGCCTTATTCCTTGAAACGGAGGTAGTAAAATTGAGCAAAAAAATTTCTCAAAAAAACAGAGAGAGAGAGAGTGAAGGGCGAAACCGGAGCAGAGTAAAACAAGAAGGACCTGAACCGACCAACACCAGTTCCGTTGGGTCCGTATATATAAACCCAACCCCGAACCCCACCACGCCACAGGACTCGATCGCACCACACCGCAGCAACAGGCAACAGGCAACGGAAATCGACTCTCCCGCCGTCGTCCGCCGCCGCCGCCATGAGCGCCATGAAGTTCTGCCGCGAGTGGTACGGTAGCACGTGCCCCTCCTTCCTCCCCTCCCGCCGCTTCCTCCCCATTCTCCTCCTGCTAATGGCCGGTGGCCGGAGTTGATTAACTGAAATAAAAATCGATGGCAGCAACAACATCCTGTACCCCAAGGAGGGGAAGGACCGGCGCGTGCTCCTCTACGCGTGCCGCAACTGCGAACACCAGGTAACGCGCGCCAACCCGTCCCAATCCCCATCCCCACACGCAATGCCGCCGCGATTTGTTTGTTCCAGGGTTTTTAATCGCCCCCAAATCCTAGGGTTTTCGGTAATCCCCGTCCGTCGTGGCTTCCGAATCGCTTTGAACCCAAAATTGCGGCCCAATCGAAGCACGCACTTGTGATGTCCTCCAAATGCCGGCTGCGCGACCCCTGTTCATGGCTTCAATTGGAGTAAAAATGGAGACACATAATAATGTGCCACATTTGTCTATTTATCTTTTTATTTATGAAATGATGATAATCTACTGTTTGTTTCTACTCTGGCTGGTGCAATGTACCCATAACCAACCACAACCTTTATTTCTGCTCTAAAAAATTCCACCTAAAATGTGTGATAATAAAATGGAAAAACAACTCATCAATTCTGTCTTGGTTGTTTCCTTGGTTCAGGAGGTCGCCGACAACAACTGCGTCTACCGCAACGAGGTGCACCACGCCGCCGCGGAGCGTACACAGGTTCTCCAGGATGTTGCCGCTGACCCCACTCTGCCCCGGAACAAGGACGTCCGCTGCGCTGCCTGCGGTCACGGCGAGGCCGTTTTCTTCCAGGTTCATGCCAGCAGCCTATTTATTGTTTATGTAGCTTGAGATATCATGGTTCATGACATGGCAGTGCATATTATGAAGTTTTCTGGCCTTGTTAATGTTGCTGTCGTGTACCTAAATTTGCTAGTCTTGACCTTATGCTGAAGGAGGCTTTGCCTGTCTGCACTCCAAACTGTATATATCTCTGATTTGTGCTGTAATCTGTGTTATATCTGTATGCAGCCAATTTATTCCTTGTTTGGCTTGATATATCTGACATGGCAGTGCACATTGTCAAATCCGAACCTTGCTAATGTTGTGGTTACATACAAAATTTTGCATGTTTGGACTGTATGTCGTAATTCTATATTCCTAGTGTTGCCCTCATTTTCTGCAGTCCAAACTGTATATCTCTTTGGTTTCTGCCTTAAGATGATATGTTTATGCAATAGTAAGGATACCTTTTGTGCACTATTGATAACCTGTTGACCTTTGGAACATATTAAGGTTTTTGTACTCTTTAGACTGAATGCAACTTAATACGTATTTCTTGCATAACGAAGGCTGTTCATTATATCTCTGTTTTTATTGTGCACCAACATCCAACCATGAAACATGAATGTTTTGAGTTACAGGCGTCCTTCATTTGCACAATCCGATCGATAGCTGATGACTGTTCTTTAACTTCTTGTTATCTTTATAATGTGCAGGCTACAGCAAGAGGGGAGGAGGGGATGACTCTGTTCTTCGTCTGCTGCAACCTCTCCTGCGGTAACCGGTGGAGGGACTGAACGATTCGCGTCTCATGCAGAGGCCACCCGACCCATGCCCTTAAGGCCCTGACCCCTCATGCTTTGGAATTAGTTTCTGATTAGCCGTCTTTGTTAGAGCACAGGAACTGGACTTGTCAAACATACCCTTGCAGTTTCTGTACTTTTTCCGGGCCATGTATTTTGCAAGCCTTAATCACATTTGGTATATTTCTTCTACCCTATCCACTGTGAATTCCTATTTGTGTTTGATTCTCCCGCATAGTGTGTGATGAGGGCATGAGCTAGCTGTACCACATTATTTAATTTTTTAATCCGGTGTGATGTCCTCTTAGAGAGGAATGGATGTTGATTCTCAGAAAGAACAGAAGAAAAGAAAAACAAGCAGGTTGCCAGTATTTTTTATGGCTGCTACTGGACTGGATTTCTGAGTATTAAATTAGTGGATGCCATGTTACCATCGTCTACATATGCCAATGGGCATGAGGTATACTTACAGAAGAAGACTGAACTATCGGAGGAATTAGTACAGTAGTATCTCAAGAGCGGCAGGCAAGAGATGGAATCTCTCCCCGTCCCTAGTGTCCAGGCCATGGTGGCAGCCACCGGCGGAGCCGACGTGCCGTCAAGGTATCTCCGGCCAGAGGCAGCGGCGGATGTGGTCGCCATCGCCGGCGAGGATCAGATCCCCATCATTGATTACCAGAGGCTGCTGCTGGACCACAGCGAGGAGTCTGCACGCCTCCACAGGATCTGCCAAGACTGGGGCTTCTTCCAGGTTTGTTGCCTTACATCTCCAAGTTTTGCCATTCATACTTTGTCTCTGCTATCTTTTATACATTGGTACCTGTGTTGCTATGTCTATGTTTCGTCAATCCAACCAACTAAGATGCAATCCTATCAGAGATACTTTCAGTTCAATTTCTACTTATAATTGGACGAACACTTTGTAGTGAATGCAATTTCTTGTCCTGCTAACTGCGATCATAAGAAGTTGAGCACTCGTCCTGATGGAAAGTAATTGGTGTTTGTAGCTAATTAACCACAGTGTTCCAGACGATGTGGTTGAGGGGATGAAGGCCAACATTCAGCAATTCTTTCAGTTTCCTGCAGAGGTTAAGAAAAAGTTTACCCAGGAACGAGGGCAGTTGGAAGGTTATGGCCAGTTATTCGTCGTCTCGGAGGATCAGAAGCTTGACTGGGCTGACATGATGTACCTGTACACACAGCCACCGGAGGACAGGAACTTGAGGTTCTGGCCGGACCAACCTGCTAACTTCAAGTATGATTGCGACTCTTCATTACCTGTTACTTGCCTCTTTTATTCCTCAGCTTAATTACAATGAAATATGTTTCCAGTACTTTTTTGGTGTCTCCTTTCTTGGGCCGTACTTAGGAGTTAGGAAGGCAAAATTAGGTATAGAACAGCCAAAAAGGCATAATTTATAGTCTTAAGTATCAACTGCAAATCTTTGGTTTTATGTCTTGCCCTTGTAAATGGAACAATGAGTTCTTACCCATCCAAGTTTCTGACTGTGAGTTTCATTCAGATCAACACTGGACAAGTATTCTGCCGCTGTGAAGGATATAACAGATACCCTTTTGGCTACCATGGCGCAAAATTTGGGGTTGGAACCAGAAGTGATTGCTGACACATGTGTCGGTGGAATACAGTCAGTCAGGATGAACTACTATCCCCCGTGTGCTCAGGCGGACAAAGTTGTCGGCTTCTCTCCACACTCTGATTCTGATCTTCTGACTCTCGTCCTCCAAGTAAATCATGTTCAAGGCCTGCAGATTAAGAGGAATGGCAGTTGGTTTCCTGTCAAGCCCCTCCAGGGCGCTTTTGTCGTAAACGTCGGAGATATCTTGGAGGTAAGGCTGGACAGTTGAACACCAACTCAATCCTGAACAGATATTATAGTGCCTGTTGTGATATGGTAGATTGCGATGTTTTGCTTTGGTGAGGACAGATCTTCACGAATGGAAGATACAGGAGCATCGAGCACCGTGCCGTCGTCAACCCAAAGGAAGAGAGGCTGTCAGTCGCGGCATTCCACTCTCCACACATCCATGCCATGATAGGCCCTCTGAAGGAGATTGTGGTGCACGAAGACGAGGCCTATAAAACGGTGGACCATGAGGACTTCATGAAGCTTTTCTTCTCCGCGAAACTCGAGGGCAAGAGCTTCTTAGACCGAATGAAGCTGAGGAATGAAGAGTAACTAGCAGGTAAGCTGTTGTTGGTTGTATTGAGTATTGGACCTTGCCTGTCTGGAGAAGAAAGGAAAACATTCTACATGGCTGATATGCATATACACGGGAAAATAGCTCCTGATCATTTTTATTGCCTGCACGTGCACAAGGCATAGTTGGAGAGTTGAATAGGAAGGAAGCAACTGCAGATGCTTCTGTACTTTGTAGTGTCTACAAGCACACAAGGTCTCAGGCATCACTAGAGTAGTTAGCATCCCTGCATCATTCTAAGACGTCTGTAAGACTTTTTTTTTTCGAAATGAGACGGCAGTAAGACTGTAACCTGTGTCTTAATTTGTGAGCGAGACACGACAGACAGGACTGGGCCGTGCCATGTAATTTGTGAGCATGTCAGATGAAGAGATACCTTGTTTTTTTGCTTATATATATATGAAACAAAAGTAAGAGGGAGCAAACAGCAGAAAGAAGCTGAGTCTGTTTCCTAAGTCTGTCTGGTCTGATCTGGTGTTGAAGACACATATAGATAGCATGGTGGGACATCATGTGTAGGTTGGAGGAATTAAGATTTGGAGTCAATTAATAAGTAACTGGTGAGAAGAAGATAAAGTTGGCGAGGGGCACTTAGTCGTGACTCCACCAACAAAACAAAACGAAACAATCCCCACAAAATCAGTAGCGTCAAAGTAATGAGTGCAGCTTCAGCTTCACCCAAAGACGCCTCAGAGCAAGTATAATAGATCCTACTCAGTTGGCTACAAGATATTTTATATTAGCAAAATCGTAGGTGAAAGAGAGAGAAAATATGAGAGAGAAGAGAGCGGGCACTTCACATACAGCGGGGCTGCACGCCTGCACACAGAAAACGAGACACTGCAGCTGGCTTGTAGCGTTTTGACTCTTCCATCCTCTCCACTCTTGCATGCACATGCAACCATTAATTATTAGAGCTACTTAAATAGTATTACATAGATGGACATGGTGTTTCTGCACCCAGGTGCATATGCACCCTTTATTTGAAATGCATGTTAAACATATTTAAAAATGTTTAAAAAATACAAATAATTTTTTTTTGTGTATACCTTGACATGTTACGTGTTCATAAAGTTGTTTCAGCAAAAACCGATATGTTTTGTGCCCTGTGCAAAAAACACAATTTTTTTGTGCTAAAATAGTCTATTTCTCGAATTATTGTTTGTCTTTTTTACACAGGAAACAAAAATTGTCAGTTTCATGTGAAACTTTACGCGCACACATAGAACATATCTCTCTACATGCTAATTTTTTTCCCTAAATTTTTTTGATTTTTGAAATATATTTTATACATATAGGGTGCATATGCACCCGAGATCAGTTTTGGTTTTCCGTACATAGAGCCCATTTAAAAGCTAGTCAATTTATACATGTGAAGGCTCTAGGTGATACGTAGTATGGCATAACTTTATAGCCGGTAGCCGGTTGTATTATTAATCTTGCTCTCAGGGTGGTTGAGCAGCTTGGACGTGGACATGGCGTTTGCTAACGTCGCCCTGTTATGCGGTGCTGAGCGTCATGAAGCGGCCTACGACCGAAATTGACCGGTTCTTGGCGATTTCTACCTCAAGCGCTTGCCGAATGACAAAAATAATTAATCCTTCTGTTTGGCTGAGGCTGATATGTTTAGCGACGCTATCGACCAACTTGCCCTCATCGAGCTCCCACTTCTTCTTGACCGTCATTTTTTAATCTGGTCCAACAATGGAGGCTTTCTAACTCTTGGAAAAAAATCGATCATCTTTTTGTCTATCTAGCCTGCCATTTACTCAAACTCCATGTTCTCCGTCCTTACTCACTTCATATATGGCCGTGTTACCCTCATCCTCTCTATCGCTAAAAAAAAATTGCGCATCCGGCCAATTTTTGGTTTGAAAACTATTGGGTCTCACATGCAGCCTGTGGGCCATGGTCCAACAAGCTAGGAATTTGGCCCAACAATATTGAAATGTTGATGCCTCGGTTTTTTTTGCCATTAAAAGGTTCACGTCACCGTTACTCGTCGGAGGAAAACCATAACTCCCCTTTTATGTTGGGGAAAACAATTAAAAACGGTTAGAAATTAGATTCTTCTCTACCCTTAAATTTCTTTAAGGAAATTTGTGATCGCTATCCTCTAATATTGCACCCACGAAAAAGTTGCCAAGTTACCTTCTAGAAACAAAGAGGCAAGGTTAGATATGTGATCGAAGTTGATGAAATTACAGATTTGCTTCCATGTCTTGGCGTCTAGCCGGATCTGACAATATTAAAATGCCATCATTGATGCCAACAAAACTGAATCATTTTTGTACGATAAAAAATGACCGTTTTTATGGACTAATATACCTACATCCTCCAAAATCTCTATGACAACCCAATCACTCAACTGAAACATGGACTCCCCTTAAGAGAACATGAGATGCATGATGATCTTTAGTTGGCATGAAGACTTGTACTAGACCGGGACCAGACATTTTTGGTCCTAGGTTATACTCTAAATTTTGGGCTATTTTAAGAAATCCATCCACACACTTTGATCAGTAATGAAGATCACATTGTCCTTCTTCCGAAATCTGACTGTCGTAGAACCCTATATGCCTTCTTGTGGTTAAATGTGATGTCAAGCCAAGAAACGAAACACATTGCAACACTTGTTCAAAAAGTGACTCCTCATGGGAAAAAAATCAGCATTGGAAACACTATCCGCAAAAAAAGGCTGACCATTAGCCCACTGTTAGAAAAATTAATGCTCCACTATGGCAGTATTTGGGCATTTAAATAATTTTTAATTTGCAATGATTACCTTTGTTGGTCTTCTTATTTTTCTACCTCCGTGTTTGTTTTAGTGACTAATATGCAATCTTGGTGTTACATGTGGATGACGACAATAAGATAGTACAATTACATGTACCGCTACCATGCCAACTGTTTGGCTAGAAATAATAGTTTTGTCTCAAAGAATGTTACAATAGATCATCGTGTGAGCTCTTCTTCGCCGAAATTTGGAACCAAGATGAGGGTAGAACTCAAGAGTCAACAAAACCCTTATGCTGGCATATATCGGTTACCATGAATATTCCAGTAAGGTATTATCAAAACGAGTGATTAAACTCTCGTAAACTATGATGGCCAGTGTCTAAATATATCGACAACCTGAAGTAATTTTGAAATTTTCAATTTAGGTTCAATCTTAATCATTAATTAAATGTCATGTTAACAAATATTTGTTCATTTTTACGTATGCAACATGCCGTTGAATTGTTTGTGAGAACGGTTCGAGTAGAGCATCATACTCTATGGTCAAAAACATTATATATAAAACAACACCATTTTTTATAGAGACAAGTTCGAGGTTGATACATGTGTGAAGTTTTATTTTGACTTAATTAATTTAAATATGTAGTTGTCTATCTAATTTGATTTGATTTTGGTAATTTTAGTCACTGAAATTGTAACTATTCTATTACAATTTATACCAAACGTTTATACTTTTAAGTATTTGTATATTGCATGGCATAGATAATTTTATGTTTTATGTGGATAGCTAACCACATAGCAATATTATTAAATGTTACTTTCATTGTTCTCTAGTATACAATTTTGACGTATATCTTCAAATAAATTTGCGCGGTGCTAAAATTTATATTTTTTTTTGAAACTTTCTACTGTGGGGGAGCCCCCCACAGCCTCACTTTATTAAAACCAACAAAGAAGCAAAAGGGTTACAATATTTACAAGAAAGAGGAAAAAGAAAACAAACTATATACAATGGTGACAAGGGATTAACTTGTCAATGCCTATGGATTATAGGCTAGGGTTTAGTTAGAAGTAGAGGGCAAGTAGATCTCGAAGGTTTCAGCCGAAAAGTACTCGACGAATATGAAAACTAGGGTTTGCAGACAATGATTCGATGATCTTCTCGTCCCTCGACCCCCCTTTATATAGGTGGAGCCGAGGGATTCGTGCTATACAAGGATTACGGAGTCCGGGACGGTTTCTAACTCATCCCGCCAGATTTACAAATAACACTTCCTATTACAACTCTATCTTTTCCTTAAATACATCTTGGGCTGTCGAGTCTTCTTATTCTTCGGGTAGTGGGCCTTCAATAAACCCCGGGTACTATATTAGGCAGGCCCATTTGGGATGCCTATGTCAAATGGTATCTAAGGAAGTGACTTAAGCCATATTGACAAAGGATCTACATCAGCAGTCTTCACCCTATGCATAAGCATGGTGATGTCATGAAAAAACCCTGCCTTCCAACCTCTGAAAGTCGGCCTGATATGCTTGAAAATGTAGGAGTTTCTTTGCTTCCAAATGTTCCAACATGCAAGGATCATAACTTCAACAAAACAGGTTCCTTTGAAGGTTTTCTTGGCAGTAATGAGTGATGCCAATGTATCTCCCGGCTGCCAAGGGACTTGTAAATAGCTCCAAATTCTTGTGTTGTACATGCAGTTAAAGAAGATGTGCCTCCAATCTTCATATGAATCATCATGGTACAGCGCACAACTATGATTGTTAGTAACATTCCAGTGCCTCCTCAACAACATGTCTTTAGTATTTATTCTATCATGAAGAATGAGCCAGGCAAAGAATTTGTGTTTCGAGGTACACTTGCTTTTCCACAGCCAAATAGAGAGAGTGTGGTTTAGCATCGGGCTAAAATGTAATCTGTATATCAGACTTGGCTTATACTGCCCATTTCCTTTTTCCATCAACCAAGTGTCCTTTACCCCTTCTTTTAACTCCACATTTTCTATGAAAGTTCTTAACTGCAGCAATTCTCCATGAGCCTGTGTGGACAAGGGAAGATGAAATCCCTCTGTAATATCCTCCATATCACAAAATTCCTTGACTGACTGAAGTTTATCCTTAGTGAAGGAAAAAAGCCTAGGGAACCTGAAATTCAGAGTTTCCCCCTTCCATTTATCATCCCAAAATAATATGGACTCACCACTCCCAATCTTACATGTAGTGACTGCTCTGTATTGATCCACCAAACTGAACACATCTCTCCACCAAGAGGAGCCAACAAGAACTGTGGCATGAGGGACTGCTTCAAAATAATAAGTGTCCCTCACTAGCTGAACCTAGGGAGTATCATCATTGTTATAGAATTTATGGAGATACTTTAACAGAAGTGCTGCATTTTGAATTCTTAAATTAATGATGCCCAGACCAACCTTATTCTTGGGTTTGCATATCATACTCCAGGAAGCCAAAGAATGGATCTTCTCCTTATCTTTCCTTCTCCACAGACAATGCCTTCTTGCTCTGTCAACTACATCCACCACTCCCACAGGTATCCTTAGAGAGAGCATGAAAAAAGTGGGCAAAGAGGAAAGCACTGAGTTGACCAAGACCAGGCGATCTCCATATGACAGAAAAGACGTAGTGGCAGATAATCTCCTCTCCACTCTATCAATAAGAGGAGACATATCCCTGATGGTTGGTTTAGTGGTTCCCATTGGGAGACCTAAGTAGGTAAAAGGCATGCTACCCAATTGACAATCAAAATCTCCGGCAAGCTCAACAGCCTCTGCATGTGTCAAATTTATGGGGATCATAGAGGATTTATTATAATTGACCTTAAGACCTGTGAAAGCAGCATACTGATCCAGGATACTTTTGAAGGCAGCCAATTGCACTTTTTCAGCAGGTAACACAATAATAGTATCATCAGCATACTGAATGATAGGAAAATCATTGCCAACAGGGATAGGAGCAGCCAGAATTCCTTCCCTGTAAGCAATATTTACCAATGTTTGCAGAAGATCAGCACCTTGCACAAAAAGCAAAGGAAACAGGGGGTCCCCCTGCCTTACTCCTCTTTTGCAAGGAAAAGATTTACCAGGTACTCCATTAACTAATATTGAGGAAGATCCTGAGGACAACACTTCCTTTACCCAAGTCAAAAATAATTCAGGGTATCTGATGGCGTGCAGTCGACACGTCCGTTGGGAACCCCAAGAGGAAGGTGTGATGCGCACAGCAGCAAGTTTTCCCTCAGTAAGAAACCATGGTTATCGAACCAGTAGGAGCCAAGAAGCACGTTGAAGGTTGATGGCGGAGGAGTGTAGTGCGGTGCAACACCAGGGATTCCGGCGCCAACTGATACGTCTCCAACGTATCGATAATTTCTTATGATCCATGCCATATTATTGATGATACCTACATGTTTTATGCACACTTTATGTCATATTCGTGCATTTTACTGGAACTAACCTATTAACAAGATGCCGAAGAGCCGATCTTGTCGTTTTCTGCTGTTTTTGGTTTCAGAAATCCTAGTAACGAAATATTCTCGGAATTGGACGAAATCAAGACCCAGGGTCCTATTTTGCCACGAAGCTTCCAGAAGACCGAAGAGGAGTCGAAGTGGGGCCACAAGGGGCCGACACTATAGGGCGGCGCGGCCCAGGCCTTGGCCGCGCCGACCTGTAGTGTGGGGCCCCCGTGTGGCCCCCCACGTTGCCCTTCCGCCTACTTAAAGCCTCCGTCGCGAAACCCCTGATGCGAAAAACCACGATACGGAAAACCTTCCAGAGACGCCGCCGCCGCCAATCCCATCTCGGGGGATTATGGAGATCTCCTCCGGCACCCTGCCGGAGAGGGGTGATACGTCTCCGACGTATCGATAATTTCTTATGTTCTATGCCATATTATTGATGATACCTACATGTTTTATGCACACTTTATGTCATATTCGTGCATTTTCTGGAACTAACCTATTAACAAGATGCCGAAGTGCCAGTTCCTCGTTTCTCGCTGTTTTTGGTTTCGTAAATCCTAGTAACGAAATATTCTCGGAATTGGACGAAACGAAGACCCGGGTGCCTATTTTTCCACGGAGCTTCCGGAAGACCGGAGAACATTCGAAGTGGGGCCACGAGGTGGCGACACCACAAGGCGGCGCGGCCCGGGGGGCCCGCGCCGCCCTATGGTGTGGCCCCCTCGTCCGGCCCCCGACTCGCCCTTCCGCCTACTTAAAGCCTCCGTCGCGAAACCCCCGATGCGAAAAAACCACGATACGGAAAACCTATGCGAGACGCCGCCGCCGCCGATCCCATCTCGGGGGATCCTGGAGATCTCCTCCGGCACCCCGCCGGAGAGGGGATTCATCTCCCGGAGGACTCTACACCGCCATGGTCGCCTCCGGAGTGATGAGTGAGTAGTTCACCCCTGGACTATGGGTCCATAGCGAGTAGCTAGATGGTTGTCTTCTCCTCATTGTGCTTCATTGTTGGATCTTGTGAGCTGCCTAACATGATCAAGATCATCTATCCGTAATTCTATATGTTGTGTTTGTCGGTATCCGATGGATAGACAATACCATGTCATGTTAATTATCAAGTTATTATCCATGTGTTGTTTATGATCTTGCATGCTCTCCGTTTCTAGTAGAGGCTCGGCCAAGTTTTTTACTTTTAACTCCAAGAGGGAGTATTTATGCTCGATAGTGGGTTCATGCCTCGCATTGACACCTGGGACATTGACGAGAAAGTTCTAAGGTTGTGTTGTGCTTGTTGCCACTAGGGATAAAACATTGGCGCTATGTCCGAGGATGTAGTTGTTGATTACATTACGCACCATACTTAATGCAATTGTCTCGTTGCTTTGCAACTTAATACCTGGAGGGGGTTCGGATGATAACCCGAAGGTGGACTTTTTAGGCATAGATGCGCTTGGATGGCGGTCTATGTACTTTGTCATAATGCCCAATTAAATCTCACTATACTTATCATGTCATGTATGTGCATTGTTATGCCCTCTCTATTTGTCAATTGCCCGACTGTAATTTGTTCACCCAACATGCTTTTATCTTATGGGAGAGACACCTCTAGTGAACTGTGGACCCCGGTCCATTCTTTTAATACTGAAATACAAATCTGCTCGCAATACTTGTTTTTACTGTTTTCTCTCGCAAACAATCATCTTCCACACAATACGGTTAATCCTTTGTTACAGCAAGCCGGTGAGATTGACAACCTCACCGTTTCGTTGGGGCAAAGTACTTTGGTTGTGTTGTGCAGGTTCCACGTTGGCGCCGGAATCTCCGGTGTTGCGCCGCACTACATCCCGCCGCCATCAACCTTCAACGTGCTTCTTGGCTCCTCCTGGTTCGATAAACCTTGGTTTCTTTTCGAGGGAAAACTTGCTGTTGTGCGCATCATACCTTCCTCTTGGGGTTGCCCAACGAACGTGTGAAATACACGCCATCAAGCTCTTTTTCTGGCGCCGTTGCCTGGGAGATCAAGACACGCTGCAAGGGGAGTCTCCACTTCTCAATCTCTTTACTTTGTTTTTGTCTTGCTTTATTTTATTTACTACTTTGTTTGCTGCATTATATCAAAACACAAAAAAATTAGTTGCTAGCTTTACTTTATTTACTGTCTTGCACTCTATATCAAAAACACAAAAAAAATTAGTTGCTAGTTTTACTTTATTTACTATCTTGTTTGCTATATCAAAAACACAAAAAAATTAGTTACTTGTTTTACTTTACTTAATATCATGCATGTTTTTATCTCACTAGTTAAGCATAATGGAAAACAACAAAAATATGAGAGATCTTTATGAACTTTATCTTGAATTAGGACATGATGTGTTTGAAGAGAGAATTAAAAACCCATGGAACTTTATATGCATGCTAATGGGAATGTTATTACTATGGATGCTTTGAACACCATTGTTGCTAATGCTATGGAAAATTCTAAGCTTGGGGAAGCTGGCTCTGATGAGCAGGATCTTTTTAGTACCCCAAGCATTGAGGAGAAAATTTTCTTTTATGATTACGATATGCCTCCTATATATGATGATAGCCACTTTGTTGAATTTGCTCCCACTACAACTAATAAAATTGATTATGCTTACGTGGAGAGTAATAATTTTATGCATGAGACTCATGATAAGAAAGCTTTATGTGATGGTTATATTGTTGAGTTTGCTCATGTTGCTACTGAAAGTTATTATGAGAGAGGAAAATATGGTTGTAGAAATTTTCATGTTATTAAAACACCTCTCTATGTGCTGAAATTTTTGAAGCTACACTTGTTTTATCTTCCTATGCTTGTTACTTTGCTCTTCATGAACTTGTTTATTTACAAGATTCCTATGCATAGGAAGCATGTTAGACTTAAATTTGTTTTGAATTTGCCTCTTGATGCTCTCTTTTGCTTCAACTACTATTTCTTGCGAGTGCATCATTAAAACCGCCGAGCCCATCTTAACGGCTATAAAGAAAGAACTTCTTGGGAGATAACCCATGTGTTATTTTGCTACAGTACTTTGTTTTATATTTGTGTCTTGGAAGTTGTTTACTACTGTAGCAACCTCTCCTTATCTTAGTTTTGTGTTTTGTTGTGCCAAGTAAAGTCTTTGATAGTAAAGTAAGTACTAGATTTGGATTACTGCGCAGTTCCAGATTTCTTTGCTGTCACGAATCTGGGTCTACCTCCTCGTAGGTAGCTCGGAAAATTAAGCCAATTTACGTGCATGATCCTCGGATATGTACGCAACTTGCATTCAATTTGAGCATTTTCATTTGAGCAAGTCTCGGTGGCCTAATAAAATCCATCTTTACGGACTGTTCTGTTTTGACAGATTCTGCCTTTTATTTTGCATTGCCTCTTTTGCTATGTTGGATGAATTTCTTTGATCCACTAATGTCCAAGAGTAGCTTTATGCAATGTCCAGAAGTGTTAAGAATGATTGTGTCACCTCTGAACATGTGAATTTTTATTATGCACTAACCCTCTAATGAGTTGTTTCGAGTTTGGTGTGGAGGAAGTTTTCAAGGATCAAGAGAGGAGTATGATGCAATATGATCAAGGAGAGTGAAAGCTCTAAGCTTGGGGATGCCCCGGTGGTTCACCCCTGCATATTATAAGAAGACTCAAGCTGTCTAAGCTTGGGGATGCCCAAGGCATCCCCTTCTTCATCGACAACATTATCGAGTTCCTCCCCGAAACTATATTTTTATTCCGTCACATCTTATGTACTTTGCTTGGAGCGTCGGTTTGTTTTTGTTTTTGTTTTGTTTGAATAAAATGGATCCTAGCATTCACTTTATGGGAGAGAGACATGCTCCGCTGTAGCATATGGACAAATATGTCCTTAGGCTCTACTCATAGTATTCAAGGCGAAGTTTCATCTTCGTTAAATTGTTATATGGTTGGAATTGGAAAATGATACATGTAGTAACTCTAAAATGTCTTGGATAATTTGATACTTGGCAATTGTTGTGCTCATGTTTAAGTTCTTGCATCATATACTTTGCACCCATTAATGAAGAAATACTTAGAGCTTGCTAATTTGGTTTGCATATTTGGTTTCTCTAGAGTCTAGATAATATCTAGTATTGAGTTTTGAACAACAAGGAAGACGGTATGGAGTCTTATAATGTTTACCATATGTCTTTTATGTGAGTTTTGCTGTACCGTTCATCCTTGCGTTTGTTTCAAATAACCTTGCTAGCCTAAACCTTGTGTCGAGAGGGAATACTTCTCATGCATCCCAAATACTTGAGCCAACCACTATGCCATTTGTGTCCACCATACCTACCTACTACATGGTATTTATCCGCCATTCCAAAGTAAATTGCTTGAGTGCTACCTTTAAAATTCCATCATTCACCTTTGCAATATATAGCTCATGGGACAAATAGCTTAAAACCTATTGTGGTATTGAATATGTACTTATGCACTTTATCTCTTATTAAGTTGCTTGTTGAGCGATAACCATGTTTCTGGGACGCCATCAACTATTCTTTGTTGAATATCATGTGAGTTGCTATGCATGTCCGTCTTGTCTGAAGTAAGAGAGATCTACCACCTTCATGGTTGGAGCATGCATGTTGTTAGAGAAGAACTTTGGGCCGCTAACTAAAGCCATGATTCATGGTGGAAGTTTCAGTTTTGGACACATATCCTCAATCTCATATGAGAATAATAATTGTTGCCACATGCTTATGCATTAAAGAGGAGTCCATTATCTGTTGTCCATGTTGTCCCGGTATGGATGTCTAAGTTGAGAATAATCAAAAGC
>NC_061510.1:5081054-5180784 GCF_022539505.1 Lolium rigidum | reverse complement strand
AGAGCGATTCTTTGTTTTTACGCTGTTTTTGGTTTCAGAAATCCTACGTAAGAAATATTCTCGGAATTGGAGCCGAAATCAACGCCCGAGGGTCCTATTTTTCCACGAAGCTTCCAGAAGACCGAAGAGGATACGAAGTGGGGCCACGAGGCGGCCGACACAAGGGCGGCGCGGCCGAGGCCCTGGCCGCGCGGCCTATGCGTGTGGGCCCTCGTGGCGCCTCTCTGACCTGCCCTTCCGCCTACTTAAAGCCTCACGTCATGAAACCCCCGGTGCTAGAAAGCCACGATACGGAAAACCTTCCGGAGACGCCGCCGCCGCCAATCCCATCTCGGGGGATTCGGGAGATCGCCTCCGGCACCATGCCGGAGAGGAATCATCTCCGGAGGTCTCTTCATCGCCATGATCGCCTCCGGATCGATGTGTGAGTAGTTCACCCCTGGACTATGGGTCCATAAGCGGTAGCTAGATGGTTGTCTTCTCCTCATTGTGCTATCATGTTAGATCTTGTGAGCTGCCTATCATGATCAAGATCATCTATTTGTAATCCTACATGTTGTGTTTGTTGGGATCCGATGAATATTGAATACTATGTCAAGTTGATTATCAATCTATCATATATGTTATTTATGTTCTTGCATGCTCTCCGTTGCTAGTAGAGGCTCATGGCCAAGTTGATACTTGTGACTCCAAGAGGAGTATTTATGCTCGATAGTGGGTTCATGCCTCCATTAAATGCAGGACGGTGATGAGAAAGTTCTAAGGTTGTGGATGTCTTTGTTGCCACTAGGGATAAAACATCGATGCTTTGTCTAAGGATATTTGTGTTGATTACATTACGCACCATACTTAATGCAATTGTACATTGTTTTACAACTTAATGCTTGGAAGGGTTCGGATGATAACCTGAAGGTGGACTTTTAGGCATAGATGCATCTTTGGATAGCGGTCTATGTACTTTGTCGTAATGCCATGATTAAATCTCATAGTACTCATCATGATATATGTATGTGCATTGTTATGCCTTCTTTATTTGTCAATTGCCCAAGCGCAATTTGTTCACCCAACATCTTGCTTATCTTATGGGAGGAGACACCACTAGTGAGCTGTGGACCCCGGTCCTATTCTTTACATCTGAAATACAATCTGCTTTGCAATTGTTCTATGCGTTCTTCGCAAACAATCATCATCATCCACTATACATCTAATCCTTTGTTTACGGCAAGCGGTGATGTGAGCATTTACAAAGAAACCTTCATCGAAACTGCTTGTCAACACCTTCTGCTCCTCGTTGGGATCGACATTCTTACTTATCGAAGATACTACGATACACCCCCTATACTTGTGGGTCATCAGTCTCCTTGTTGTTCAAACACCTTAACCAGAAAATATCTAGACTCTAGAGAAACTAATCATGCAAACCAAATTTTAACAAGCTCTATGTAGTTCTTCATTAATGGGTGCAAAGTACATGATGCAAGAGCTTAAACATGATCTATATGAGCACAACAATTGCCAAGTATCAATTTATTCAAGACATTATACCAATTACCACATGCAACATTTTCTGTTTCCAACCATATAACAATGAACGAAGTAGTTCAACCTTCGCCATGAACATTAAGAGTAAAGCTAAGAACACATGTGTTCATATGCAACAGCGGAGCGTGTCTCTCTCCCACACAAGCATTTGTTCAGAGAATGAAAATAACAAAACGAAAATAAAAGCACACAGACGCTCCAAGTAAAGTACATAAGATGTGACGGAATAAAAATATAGTTTCACTAGAGGTGACCTGATAAGTTTTCGATGAAGAAGGGGATGCCTTGGGCATCCCCAAGCTTAGATGCTTGAGTCATCTTGAAATATACAGGGATGAACCACGGGGGTATCCCCAAGCTTTGACTTTTCACTCTTCTTGATCATATTGTATCATCCTCCTCTCTTGACCCTTGAAAACTTCCTCCACACCAAACTCAAAACAAACTCATTAGAGGGTTAGTGCATAATCAAAAATTCACATATTCAGAGGTGACACAATCATTTTTAACACTTCTGGACATTTCTCAAAGCTACTGGAAGTTAATGAAACAAAGAAATCCATCCAACACAGCAAAAGAGGCAATGCGAAATAAAAGGCAGAATCTGTCAAAACAGTAACGATCCGTAAAGACGAATTTTAAAGAGGCACCAGACTTGCTCGGATGAAAATGCCCAAATTGAATGAAAGTTGCGTACATATCCGAGGATCACGCACGTAAATTGGCAGTTTTTGCTGAGTTACCTACGAGAGAACATTGCCCAAATTCGTGACGAGCAAGAAATCTGTTTCTGCGCAGTAATCCAAATCTAGTATTGACTTTACTATCAAAGACTTTACTTGGCACAACAATGCAATAAAATAAAGATAAGGAGATATTGCTAGAGTAGTAACAACTTCCAAGACACAAATATAAAACAAAGTTGCTGTAGTAAAATAAAAACATGGGTTATCTCCCAAGAAGTAATTTCTTTATAGCCATTAAGATGGGATCAGCAGTTTTAATGATGCACTCGCAAGAAATAAAAGTTGAAGCAAAAGAGAGCATCAAGAAGCAAATTCAAACAAATTTAAGCCTAACCCACTTCCTATGAAAAGGAATCTTGTAAATAAACAAATTCATGAAGCGTAATGCAACAAGCATAGAAAGATAAAACAAGTGCAGCTTCAAGATTTTCAGCAAAAAGAGAGGTGTTTTAGTAACATGAAAATTTCTACAACCATATTTTCCTCTCTCATAATAATATCCAGTAGCATCATGAACAAACTCAACAATATAACTATCAAATGAAACATTCTTATCATGAGTCTCATGCATAAACTTATTACTACTCCCAACATAAGCATAGTCATTCTTATTAATTGTAGTGGGAGCAAATTCAACAAAGTAGCTATCATCAAATATAGGAGGCATATTGTAATCATAATTAAATTTATCCTCCATAGTAGGCGGAACCAAAAGACCACTATCATTATAATCATCATAAATAGGAGGCAAAGTATCATCAAAGAAAATTTTCTCCTCAATGCTTGGGGGACTAAAAATATCATGCTCATCAAAACCAGCTTCCCCAAGCTTAGAACTTTCTATATCATTATCAACAGTGGTGTTCAAAGCGTTCATACTAATATTAGTACCAGCATGCAAATAAGATTACATAGGTTTTTTAATTTTCGCATCAAACAATCCATGTCTTAACTCAGGAAATAGAACAAAAAGCTCATTGTTGTCCATTATGCCTTACTAGTGAAATAAAAACAAGAAACAAAAAGATGCAATTGCAGGATCTAAAGGAAATAGCTTCGAGCACACACACAACGGCAACAGAAAAGTACTTAGTTACCTGGGATCGGAGTATGAGTGCCTTTTACCTTTCCTCCCCGGCAACGGCGCCAGAAAAGTGCTTGATGTCTACGGGTGCTTCTATTCTTGTAGACAGTGTTGGGCCTCCAAGAGCAGAGGTTTGTAGAACAGCAGCAAGTTTCCCTTAAGTGGATCACCCAAGGTTTATCGAACTCAGGGAGGAAGAGGACAAAGATATCCCTCTCAAGCAACCCTGCAATCACGATACAAGAAGTCTCTTGTGTCCCCAACACACCTAATACACTTGTCAGATGTATAGGTGCACTAGTTCGGCGAAGAGATAGTAAAATACAGGTGGTATAGATGTATATGAGTGGTAATAGCAATCTGAATAAAATATGGCAGCGAGTAAACATGCAACAAAATAGTAAACAAACGGAGTTTCAATGCTTAGAAGCAAGGCCTAGGGATCATACTTTCACTAGTGGACACTCTCAACATTGATCACATAATAAAACCACTCTACACTCTCTTGTTGGATGATGAACACCACTAATTGCGTAGGGCTACAAGAGCACCTCAATGCCGGAGTTAACAAGCTCCACAACATTCGATGTTCATATTTAAATAACCTTAGAGTGCATGATAGATCATTGCAATTACACCAAGTACTAACATAGCATGCACACTGTCACCGTTACACCATGGAGGAGGAATAGAGTACTTTAATAACATCACTAGAGTAACACATAGATGAATAGTGATACCAAACTCATATGAATCTCAATCATGTAAGGCAGCTCATGAGATCATTGTATTGAAGTACATAGGAGAGAGATCAACCATATA
The DNA here is from genome assembly GCF_022539505.1 of Lolium rigidum. Classification (NCBI taxonomy): domain Eukaryota; kingdom Viridiplantae; phylum Streptophyta; class Magnoliopsida; order Poales; family Poaceae; genus Lolium; species Lolium rigidum. Next base: position 5,176,590 of record NC_061510.1, on the reverse strand, counting down.
GCTACCGGTACAACCCTTAGCCTCGATGGAGAACTACTCCCTCCTCATGGGAGACAGCAGCGTTGATGAAGATGGCGGTGGTGTTGATGGAGATGCCTTCCGGGGGCACTTCCCCGTCCCGGCGGCGTGCCGGAACAGAGACTCCTGTCCCCCAGATCTTGGCTTCGCGATGGCGGCGGCTCTGGAAGGTTTCTCGTACCGTGGCTTTTCCGTATCGAAGTTTTAGGTCGGGGACCTTTAAATAGGCGAAGAGGCGGAGTCGGAGGGCTGACGAGGCGGTGACACAATAGGGGGCGCGGCCCAGGCCCTGGCCGCGCCACCCTGTCATCTGGTGGCCCTGTGGCCCTCCTCTGCTGGCTCTCGGGTGTTCTGGAAGCTTCGTGGAAAAATAGGATGCTGGGCATTGATTTCGTCCAATTCCGAGAATATTTCTTACTAGGATTTCTGAAACCAAAAACAGCAGAAAACAGGAACTGGCCCTTGGGCATCTCGTCAATAGGTTAGTTTCGGAAAGCGCATAATAATGACATAAAGTGTGTATAAAACATGTGAGTATCATCATAAAACTAGCATGGAACATAAGAAATTATAGATACGTTTGGGACGTATCAATAATCCATGGAAATCCAAGCTAACTAGGACAAGGTGCGGGCACTATTAGTATTCGATGCATGAGGCTTGCAACTTATAGGAGGTTTTATGCATAACACAAATGAATTATTACTACCGTTGACAAAATTGTTTCCATGTTTTCAAAATAAAAAGCTCTAGCACATGAGTAATCCCTGCTTCCCTCTGCGAAGGGCCTTTCTTTTACTTTATGTTGAGTCGAGTTTACCTACTTCTTTCCATCTTAGAAGCAAACACTTGTGTCAACTGTGTGCATTGATTCTTACATACTTTCTTATTTGCACTCATCATATTACTTTGTGTTGACAATTATCCATGAGATATACATGTTGAAAGTTCAAAGCAACTACTGAAAATTAAATCTTCCTCTGTGTTGCTTCAAAACCTTCTATTAAGAATCTATTGCTTTATGAGTTAACTCTTATGTAAGACTTGTTGATGCTTGTCTTGAAAGTACTATTCATTAAAAGTCTTTGCTATATGATTCAGTTGTTTAGTCATTATCTATTTGTTAACAAACTATAGACCATTGCTTTGAATCACTTCATTCATCTCATATGCTTTACAATAGTATTGATCAAGATTATGATAGTAGCATGTCACTTCAGAAATTATTCTTGTTATCGTTTACCTACTCGAGGCCGAGTAGGAACTAAGCTTGGGGATGCTTGATACGTCTCCAACGTATCTATAATTTCTTATGTTCCATGCTAGTTTTATGACAATACCTACATGTTTTATTCATACTTTATATCATTTTTATGCATTTTCCGGGACTAACCTATTAACAAGATGCCGAAGCGCCAGTTCTGTTTTCTGTTGTTTTTGGTTTCAGAAATCTTACACATGAAATATTCTCGGAATTGGACGAAACAAAAGCCAAACCTCCTATTTTTCCGAGGGACACACGGAGCCGGAAGGGCAAGCCAGGGGGAGGCCCAGGGCCTCCACACCATAGGCTGGCGCGGCCAGGAGGGGGGGCGCGCCGCCATATGGGGTGGGCCCCTCGGGCACCCCCTCGTGCCGCCCTTTCGCCTATATATTCCTCACGTCGCGAAAACCCTAAAACATCAAGTCATATTTCACGAAGAGTTTCGTAGCCGCCGCCATCGCGAAGACAAGTTTCGGGGGACAGAAGTCTCTGTTCCGGCACGCCGCCGGGACGGGGGATTGCCCCCGGAGTCATCTCCATCGACACCACCGCCATCTTCATCGCTGTTGCTGTCTCCCATGATGAGGAGGGAGTAGTTCTCCCCCGAGGCTAAGGGCTCTACCGGTAGCTATGTGGTTCATCTCTCTCTTCCAAGGTGTGATCTTTATGTGATCATGAGCTTTGTATCACTATTAATCTATGTGCTACTCTAGTGATGTTATTAAAGTAGTCTATTCCTCCTCCATGATGTAAAGAGGACAGTGTGTGCATCATGTAGTACTTGGCGTAGGCTATGATTGTAATCTCTTGTGGATTATGAAGTTAATTATTACTATGATAGTATTGATGTGATCTATTCCCCCTTTCATAGCTATTGTTGACAGTGTGTATGCTATGTTAGTACTCGGTCTAAATTGCAACGGTATTATCTTGGATTATGATTTGATGAGGATATCCCTATGAGTGGTATTTGTCAAGTACTTGATGAACTTTGAGTGGAGCTTTCGTAGCCACTACGTGATGATTAGTGATTCCAATAGGAGAGTAATTCAGAGTAGCACAAGTGAAGAGAAGTTATCTAATTATCCAATTATGTGATCATTGTTGAGAGTGTCCACAAGTGAAAGTATGATCCCTAGGCCTTGTTTCTAAGCATTGAAACACCGTTTCCAACAAGTTCTGCTACATGTTTGCTTGCTGCCATTTTTATTTCAGATTGCAATTACTACTTATAATCATCCATATTACTTGTATTTCACTATCTCTTCGCCGAACTAGTGCACCTATACATCTGACAAGTGTATTAGGTGTGTTGGGGACACAAGAGACTTCTTGTATCTTAATTGCAGGGTTGCTTGAGAGGGATATCTTTGACCTCTACCTCCCCGAGTTCGATAAACCTTGGGTGATTCACTTAAGGGAAACTTGCTGCTGTTCTACAAACCTCTGCTCTTGGAGGCCCAACACTGTCTACAGGAATAGAAGCGTGCGTAGACATCAATCCTCACAAGTCAATGTAAAACAGAACCTCACATATCATGCATATATTATAAAATATCATATCAAATATATCAAAGTTCATAGATACATTTTACATGTATCAGCAGGACAAACACCCTTGGTATATCAAGGCCTTTTAAAGTTTATCATCTTGTTTAATTTATTACTATCCATGGTTATATTTTTTTCCAAATAACTTACTTGATTAGGATTGTTTATCGAAACCAATTTATTTTTATTTAAGTCTGGATGGTAACAAACCCCTTCCTTTATATTTTTATGTCTCAGAACCTGCCTAACTTGAAACAAATTATATTCGAAGACAAAGAGTACTACACCGTAAGGAGCTGAGAAGAATCTTACTGAGACTAGGAGCCTCCTCGGCGTGTCTTAACCCCTAAAGCACGTTGAGTGGGGTTGCATACCCTCGAGCACCATTTGCGTCCGCCGGGGATCCATCTTGACCTTAAAACCACAATATTTACACATTCCGAATTTTTCTTGTGATCAGAGTTGTGATGCTACATAGAACACAAAACATATAAGAAGTAGTCCTCGGTGGGGCAAAATTGAGGGGAAGCACAACATAAATCGCCATCGGACATATTTTCATCGTCTCCACCAATTCCTCTGTTGTCTTCATGATTAGTAGTAAGGAGTCCACCCAGGACTATTGGTTTATGGAAGCAACTTGATTGAATATCCCTATGTGATTTCATGGATATATTACCATATAATCTCCCCTACACACGATTATGGACATTGTTATGTTTTATTGATGGAAAATGCAATCTATTATCATATTTGTGTTTGATGGATTTACAGACGCATATTGTTACTCCGTTCTTGATGAGTTGATCTATCTAAAAAATGGGACATTAATGAGAATAGTTTTCATTCAATGGAGTGAATCTTGTTATCTGTTAAGCTAAGTGATAGAAATAGCTAAAGCAGTTTCCCGTTAGATGTTTTTGATAACATGTAAATTTATTTCACCTCATAATGGACTGGTGGTTCGATGACTAGGAGAGTTTTTATGTGGCCACTTAGGATTTAACCTAGGTTTGACACTTTGTGGTACTTTTAAGAAGGGATATTCTTGCAATGAGAGGCAAAGTTCCCTCGAACGATTGTGTGCATGTGCGCATCCATGTCGTATTCGGTTTTTTTTAAAACTCATAATATGGGTGAAGAAAGTAACCTTACCGTAAAAACAAAACATTAAGCAAGCAATACAATTCCAGGTAAAAAATCATGAAAAAATTACTACTGAATTTTATTACAATATATATCACATTAATTCAGTAGCAACCTCTCAAAATCATGAACACATCTCTAAGGGCATCTTGTCCCTTTTACTTGGGTGAACAACTATCCATTGGAGGATTCACTAGAAATATACATATGAGATTGTTTTACCTGGTTTGGGGGAACCACCCGAGGCCGAGTTTAGTAGGATCATATGCCGATGGTGGTGGAGATGATGGCACGTTGGCTTCTTCGTGTACCTTGGCAAAACGGCCCTTGATCCGTGGCCTCAACTCGGCATAAGCTCTTCTGGACTCATAATGTATCTGCTTCTCGTAGCGCCGCCTCTTCCTCTTCTCCCTGTACCTCATCACCTTCGCTTCTCTCTCGTGCATTGCATGATGATGCGCCGCCACCATCATCATCGCTCCATCGATAGCCACTATGGCCTGCTTGTTCACGGTGGCAGTGAGTGTGTCCCCGCAAAATGGCATCTGAACATCAATAGTAGAATAGCCATATTAGCAATTATGTGTAGTGAATCATTATTGTTCATGAAGGCAGTCCAAAACCAAGAGTTTTGATCTGGTTCATGAACTAAAAGTTAGCATTGGGTCCCTTTCCCAGGGTCAGCAACCAAAACCGATTGAGGTGACAACTTTTCAACTAGCTAGCTATATATAACAGCATTCATGTTCTGTGATAGTGTCATTAATACAGTGATGAACATGATTATATATACTGTATAAAGCCTGATTGACTAAATTAACTGGGTTGGACGCAGTACCAGCTTATTTGTTTTCTATTCATTCGTGGCCTGAGCTTAATCGTTCCCATCAAAAAAGTAGGTAGGACTTCAGGAGTTGATGCAAGAACCTTGCTGGCCTGAGCTTATTAGTTTACATAGCAAATTGATATTGATGATCAGTTGTGAGAGGAAACAACTCAAGATGAAATTGAAGGCGAACAATAGTTGACCACATGAAATGAGAGGATGCATATCCATTACATTTATATGTATTCCATTTGACGAATTTTGGCAAGGAATTACCTTCACGATGTAGTTTCCCGATGGATACATGTAAAGGTGGAAATCCCTGGTCATAAAAATGGATTTGTTGTTTTCATTTTTCAGAACTTAACTAGCAAGGTGGCCCTCGCAAATGCGAGGGAACTATCTTTAGTTTGTCAAAATTACTTGATGACTTTTTAGTGCAATTTTAGTTAATTGTTCTGAACACGTTATCATATATAATGGGCAGTTAATCTAAGAAATTAGAAATTGGTAGGTAATAATTTATTTTTTGTAACATTTGAATTTCTAAGGGCTTAATATTCAAATTTACAACTACCATACTTACAATATTCTTATGTAAAAATGAAGATAGAGTCATCTAAAAAGATTCGATCTTTGCGGTTCTTTCAACTTCTATTAGACACCTTGAGAGTGAATTTATGCATTGGTCAATTTATATTAACCAAACAACCAACAAAATTTGAACTCATAAATCACATATTTGACTTCGAGCTTTGATTTTGCAATACTCGTATGAAAATATAGTTAAACACTTTGGCAAGGAATGCACGGTTGAACATGTGTATCCGTCTTTTTTGGAAGGTTTGAATGGTGTGTCTATTATCAGGAATTAATGTGCTGCTTGTTTAGGATATCCACCGCATAATACTTGATGTTTTTTTCTAACAAATGATTGGATTGAAACCTCTTATTTCTCCTCGTTGATGAAAAAACATATTTCTACGCGAGAGGGGAAAGATTAGTGTCGACGGGTGGCAACCTGGTCGCCGCATGCCGATCTGTATGCAAAACGGTTGTCAACCGAACACGCTATGCCACTGGACATTGGTGGTGATGAGCGGTAGCATAGTCACCACCCGCCGATCTATATGCAAGATGGTGTTTGGCTGGACATGCAAGGGCAAGGTTACCTAGCGACCAGAGTAGCAGGTGGATATATGCATGGACGGGTAGCTAATTGTGCCCTTGGAAAGCCAGATAGATCGGGTATGATGTTTCAATACCAAGCTAGCGGACTACTCCAATCAAATCACCATGCCAACATGTTGATGGAGTATTTGATCTGTGGTGCCGGTTTACCCATATCATGCTAACAACGATCAACTTAACCTGTGAGATTGGCTAACAAAGAACACCCACGGCGCTCTGTGCTAGGAGGCCGGACAAATGGATTGGTTTATTTTGCTAACCGTGAGTGGATATAATGTCCGCACCAGGTTACATTGATATTTTTCTTCTTCTTTGACACGTTAATGTCCGGCTATACATATGCACACATTATGGTTATTAAAATGACGTAATTGCTCGCTAAATCCTAACCACAAATTACAGATCAAACCACTGAAATAATTTTAATGATTTGGTTTAGGTATAATTATGAGAAAAATCGGTTGTACCTCTTTGTAAGCTGATAGCTTGAAAAAATATTTATCTTAACGTTAAACTTAAGAAAAATAACATTTAAATTGGTCTAGTGCATGAATTGCAATTAAACTTAACGTTATTTTCTTTGAAATAGAAAAGTGCTACGTGAAAAAAATAGACCTAGAATCTAATAGAAGTAATCACGTGCGTGTAGAGTAATTCTTGTGGACTCCTTTTGGATGAGACAATGTACGTGTCAAACATGACATACTATGTAGATCCAAAATATATACTGGTACATGTTACGTAAACTCTTTTAATCTTAACTACTATTAAAATTATAAATCTAACGGTTAAAATAATTTTGATGATGTGGATTAACGTAGTGTCTCTATTTTAGACCCTCGTATTGTGCTTTTAGTATATAATAGATTATTACGATTAAGCACGTCCTGTACTGGCTAGCTTTTACAAGTCTTTTTCTTAGCTACAACCAAAGGTGCAAATCGAGTTAACTGTTTTGCTTTTCCTGCCATTTGAGATATATATATTGCACAGTTCAAAGATTTAGCATGACTGACTGATTTCAACCCCATATAATTATGCATCAGCTGTTACCCGAAACGAACCCTATTCTGTTTTGAAAAAATAAATATGTTCCTGAGGTAATGGTGTACTGGTATATATATATGTGGATCGATCCGTTTGTATTACTTTTTGAGCAAAGAAATTGAAAATTATAAGGAGGACTCTTTGATCAATTGGTTATTGTTGATTGTTTAGGTTTCATTTTCCGGCCGTGGCAGTCCTTCCGAGGAGAATGAGTTACTTGTCTCTCGACCCCCAGTTGTTCCGCACAGAATTAGTTGGTCAGCAGCAATAAATTAGCACACAAGTGACAGATATGTTCAGCTACGAAGGTGATCGAGCACAAGAAGGAATTAATCACAGGTCCGGCCACCCGAGGAATTGATCAACGTAGGACGTACTGAGCTGAGATTCGATATGGAATATATAAGGCAGCACTCACGATGGTGGGTGGTCTCGCCGGTTGTGGCATGTCTCGGCCGGCACCGGCGTCTACCTGGAACGTGATCAGCTCAGCAGCTTCTGCTTGCTGCGCATGCGGCATGTACTGGAGGCCATGGAACGTCGTCGGTGGCCTGGTGTTGCGGTTGTGGTTGTCCGCCGGCGGTTCGGGCCACGTGGTTCCCACGTCGTGGTCGCAGGCGTGGTTGAAGAACTGGTACTCCAGCGGCGGCAGCGGCTCGTGACGCTGAACGGGGAACACGCTGATGTTGTGGTGGTAGTGCAGGCAGTTGCCCACGACACCGCCGCACACGCCGCATGAAATGGATATGGACATGGACATGGACTCAAGGTCAAGGGTAGTAGGGTACGATCGTTTGCTCTGGTGCAGTGAGTTGTGTGGAGGAGACTAGATGGGAGAAGGGAGCGGAGCAGCAACTGCGTAAGACTATGCTAGTGCTAGGAGGCGGTGTGTGTCTCCTGCTGCCCCTGCATTCCGATCATATAGCTAACAAGTAAAAGATTCGACTGAAGGATTCATTAGTAAAAGGGGGTATGAAGATTAATGGGCAGAGATGAATAGATATGCGCGATCACTCCATAGATTTCGTTCAATTCTTTCTTTGCGTACGTGGATGATCGAATCCCACATGATCTTATGCGCTGCCTGCATATGCTAGTCCACACAAAGGACGCAACTAGATATTTGTAGCTTTTTGTGTCACTCTCAGGGAATGATCCAAGAAAAGAGAACAAAGGGCCGGGCCAGGAAATAAATGGAAACCAAGAGAATTCTATTTCAGCAAAAGTACCTAGTCATCAAGGTCCCCGTCTCCCGTTGGAGAAGTCACCTTTGAACCGGTCCACACCATGTCGGTAAAACCTCCACCAACCCAATTAGAAGGAGCGTTCCATGGATAAAAATGTCGGCAACGACTATGATTTGCATGGACCGACACCTCTACGAGAAAAACTTTCTTTGCCGTGCAAATAGTTGCACGGCAAAGGGCCTTATATGCACGGCAAAGGCTTTGCCGTGCGTTGCCGCACGGCAAAGACCGCACGGTAAAGCAATCGACGGCAAAGGCTTCTTTGCCGTGCGTCTCGCCAATGTTGCACGGCGGGCAAAGGTTGCTTCTTTGCCGTGTGCTAAATATGGTTTATCTAAAAAAAAGCTCCAAACTGGGATTCGAACCTAGGACGCAGAGTAGAGAAAGCATGCAACCTTGCCACTGAGCTAAGCGTTCGTTTGTTGATAACTATACCACGCCACACCTTTTGAGCTGAGAAGAAATCCAGTTTTTACATCTTTGCCGTGCGCTTACACTAGGCAAAGGCTTGCTTTGCCGTGTGTTTGTTAAAAACACTAGGCAAAAACTTGCTTTGCCGTGCGTTTGTTAAAAACACTAGGCAAAGGCGTGCACGGCGATGCCTTTTGTGCTTTGCCGTGTGCCAGCGTCTTTGCCGTGTAGCCTATCTTTGCTGTGCGCTATGTTGGTCCTTTGCCGTGCAACTTTCTTTGCCGTGCGCTCTCTTCCGTCGTTGCCGTGAATCAAATCTTTGCCGTGCGCTCGTGTCTGTGTTTGCCGTGGCCAAAATTTTTGCCGTGCGTTTTTCTACGTGCACACGGCAAAGAAATCTTTGCCGTATGGAAACACACGGCAAAGATGCAATGCACGAACTGCAGTTTTTCCCTAGTATGCATGGTCTCTAGCTAGCTATTTGCAAAGAGAGTAATACAGTGCATCATCAATTCTGGACTGTTTAACTTGAACCCTATAGCTCCTTGCTGGATAGTGCTTTTACATGTTTCTGTTTTCAAATAAATAGAAACAATCATAGATGTCTAATGCAATGGAATGGTAGCTTGTGGAAATAAATTAAAAAATACAATTATTTCCATCTTGTGTAAAATTGACAACATATAAACTATATTCATATTATCTATTTGTACACCACATGAATGGTCAAAGTTTAATTTGGATACCATTTGCATACATTTATGGATTTTGAAATGATTCTGAAGTTTCAGAGATACAAAACCACCCTACAATCCAAAAGCCAAGGTTTTTGCAAGGTGGTTTTGTTTTCTAAGATAGAAATTCATGTTGTGCGGAAAAGCTTTATAAAATGATAAGTTGGCACATAACCATTATTATTGGATTATATGATGATGCAGATCAAGAAGGTGCAATAACATAGATGAATATATACAGCGGGGAATGCATCGATCAGTCGAGGAATGCACACCGACTGGCCGGAATCCGCCGTCTTTTTGTCTTTCCTAAAGGGAAGCAAAACGGTCCACACAGTGTGTTGAGCTCGCCGGAGTACGCGCGTGGGCAGGCACCTTCTGGCCACACCACAACGGAGCACCACCGGCTGTGTGGACGAGATGCAGCTCTACGGCTATTTGTGTTCCAATGTGCCGTCCTGAAATGGAAGCAAAAGCTATTCTACAAAAAGAAAGAAAAGATGAGATGGCATATATTCCCATGGATGGATATATGTGTGGAGCAATAGTTCTCCAAGCATGCGCACCGCACCTAGCTTCGATCCATTCCGGCCGGCAGGTTCATGTGATGCGAACAGCGATAGACATGACAGCAAACCGTCCATAGAGATACATGCATATTCATTTAGCATTGACAAGATCACATAGCGACAACAGCAGCTAGAGACATGCAATACTTAAGTAGGCTTGGCTAATCCTAAACAGGTTGTTATGGTAGTTTGGGATTGAGTTTGAACACGTTTGGTCCAATAGAAATAAGAAATGATGATTCTTCTAGACATAGAATTAAAACTCCTCAAAAATCTACTATACTATGTAACATGCTCAACAAAAAATAGTTCAAAAATGAGTTTGAACCGTAATTACTAATGACAAGGGATTGAGCGTGGATTCACGAAAAATAAATGGTGAATCAAACGAGAAACATGTCATAGAGCCTTCTTGCACAAGGAATCTAACCAAAGACGGGCAGGGAAATAGATCCCTTGAGGTTTCTTGAAGGTTTGGAAGAAGAAGAAGAAGAAGAAGAAGAAACAAAGTTTGAAAAAATATGATCTAGGGTTACCTCTCTCGGGCCTCATATGGTCGAAACAAGCGACACAACCTCTGGTACTAGCACTTGTGCTTGTACTCCATGTCGTCTTCTGGTATGGGACTGTTGGTTTTTGGCGCTCACTCTGATACGATCACTAGTAACACCCATCTTTAAATCTTCTGTTATTGTTCAAGCTCCAGGCTCATGTACATTATGATCAGGGTTACCTCTCTTTTGCGATGTTACATGAAGTCGAGTATGTAACATTTGCCTAAGAGTCACACGAGGGAACTATCTTGAGAAGTAGGATAGTGCATACGGCGGAAAGTGACATACCGTGTGCAGTGCACTATTCTATAAAGGATGGGATAAGAGAGGACTCATCATACTTCACAAATAACCATGGGGTAATCTCTTAATTATGATGGATCAATAGGTGGCTTGCCAAAGGTCATCGTGGTGGTTATTCAAGGATGTATTATGAGATACATATTCCCACATCGAGCCTTTTCCACATACAATGAGAACAAAGATATGAATCATCTAGTTTGTGTTTCTAAGTTAACTAGTACAAGTGCCCGTGCGTTGCCACGGGTCATTAAATTTTATTTGTCAGTGCATATATATAATTCACAACTTATACATCTGAAAATTCGAAAGAGTGATAGTTGATTTGAATATTGTTAATCTAGCATCTTTAAAAAATTAACTTTTTTCAGTTTTGAACAATCTTCAAATTTGAATAGCCTTTTTAGAATTATCGGACAAAATATATCCCGACATGTATTTCATAAACTTTAACCTCCACAAACCAAAGGATACTTAACTCATTACGATAATCTGAATGATGCACTTTTTAAGAAAATTATGATTTCCAGGAAAATCAAATAAAACCAATTATCAAAAAGATATCATAAGATTTATTTTTAAAACAAGAAGGATGCTTAAAATATTTTTATAGTCCTAATGCTAGCTGGACCAAAACAAGTCTAAGAGCATCTCCAGTTGCGTCCCCCAAACCGTCCCGTAAACGGCGCCAGATCGAGCGTTTGGGGGACGTGTTTTGTTCGTGCCGCGTTTGGGGGACGTCGCTCCCTAGTCGCGTCCCCCAAACAAAATTTCGGAAATTTTAAACTTGAGCGAGATTCGATTAAATTCATCCAAACTTGGCATATATTACATAGATTCGAACGAGATTCGACTAAATTTAAACTAAACATAATCTAGAAGTACTTGCGGTGGCCAGAGGCGTCGTAGTATTGGTGGAAGTTGTACATGTCGTCGATGAAGACCTTCTGCTTGACGCGCTCGTAGCCCTGGGCAGTCCTCGGGGTCGTCGCTGCTGGTGATGAGCCGCTGCTGCCGCTCGTACTCCGCCAGAAGCGCCTCCTTCGACGCTTCCTCCGGCTCCTCCTTCACCTTCGGCTTCGGGATGAGGAGGGCGCCGCCGCGCCTCTCTTGCTGCCGCCGCGCCTCGGATTGACGGGCGTCGCCAGCTCCTCCTTCACCACGCGATTGCGGGCGGTGTAGGACGCCGAGCGGTACGACGAGGACGGCGTCGATCGGGCCGGTCCTGAGGAGGAAGAGTTGGAGGAGGACGAGTACGAGTACGTCTTCCTCGGCTACCATTGCACTGCGGGAGACGGTGGCGGTGAGGACGGCGCCTCCAACCTTGGAGCGTCGTTGCGGATGCCGTGGATGACGCTCTGCAAGGTGCGCCCCAGAAAGCCCCAGAACAGGCTCGTCCATGTTCCAGTTGTTTGGCCCGTCGACGAGGCCGGTGGTGCTGCGCATCTCCATGTTGTACTTGGCCTGGAGTAGGTGCCCCACCATACGTCGTTGTTTTTGGCCGCCCTTGGCCCGTTCCTCGGCGTCGAGTTCAGCCCGCCGGGCCCTGATGGCATCCTTCCAGCGCTCCGTGCCCAAGGAATCGAACAAAAGGCGAGCAGGGAAATAGATCCCTTGAGGTTTCTTGAAGGTTTGGAGGAACAAAGTTTGAAAAAATATGATCTAGGGTTACCTCTCTCGGGCCTCATATGGTCGAAACAAGCGACAGAACCTCTGGTACTAGCACTTGTGCTTGTACTCCATGTCGTCTTCTGGTATGGGACTGTTGGTTTTTGGCGCTCACTCTGATACGATCACTAGTAACACCCATCTTTAAATCTTCTGTCATTGTTCAAGCTCCAGGCTCATGTCCATTATGATCAGGGTTACCTCTCTCTTGCGATGTTACATGAGGTCGAGCATGTAACATTTGCCTAAGAGTCACACGAGGGAACTATCTTGAGAAGTAGGATAGTGCATACGGCGGAAAGTGACATACCGTGTGCAGTGCACTATTCTATAAAGGATGGGATAAGAGAGGACTCATCATACTTCACAAATAACCATGGGGTAATCTCTTAATTATGATGGATCAATAGGTGGCTTGCCAAAGGTCATCGTGGTGGTTATTCAAGGATGTATTATGAGATACATATTCCCACATCGAGCCTTTTCCACATACAATGAGAACAAAGATATGAATCATCTAGTTTGTGTTTTTAAGTTAATACTAGTGGTGAAACCAACAACCCCGCAAATATTTTAGCATTATTAAAGTTCAAACTTAATCCTTAATCGTAATTGCACTCTTTTTTCTAGTTATTTACTTTATAAAACCATTCTACAAAACTCTTTCAAAACAATACCATACTTGGGATTTAAGACAGTTTTAAGTAATTCTAGATAAATAGCAACAAAGGGCAATAAGATCTTTATTAGTAGCTCCTCATGGTTCGATATTGTTATTTCTAAATTAGCTACAACGAATCTATTTACTTGCAGTCATCAGACCATCGCCCAGACCGCCACGTGTGCACCCCGAGGATCCCTGCCCTTCTAAGAGCCATGACGAACAACATTTGCATTGCCGTGATGCAGCCACTCACGCCTTGTATCCGCAAGTAGCACCGGATGTATGAGCCATGCTAGTTTTTTTACACGGAACGGTGAGGCAAAAGCCCCATAGCAAAAAAAAATTATTAATATAAAAAAGCTAGGTTCCAAAAGAACAAAAGGGAAAGAACATAAACAAGAACACTATGTACACAAGAGAAAGGGGCACTAAGGCAGGGACCTAATCCACTTTAAGAGGCTATCCTTGCGCTTAGCCTTGATTCTGTACTGCAAGAGAGACATGTCATGCACAAACTGGCCTTTCCACCTGGCAAAATTTTCCTTCTCTTGTCTAAAGATCTTTGCATTTCTGATTAACCAAATATTCCAGCAAGAAGGTATCAGAACCTCCATGAAAAAGGGCAGACTAAAATGCTTCTTAGCAAGACCAAGTATTCTCTGCATATCCACCTCAGTAGCACTCCACTCAATTTGCAAATAGTTCCAAACTCTGGTGCTAAACTTGCATTCAAAGAACAGGTGCACTCTATCCTCATAAAAATGTGAATGTGAGAGAGCACAAGTATAATCTTCGGTCACATTCCAGTGGCGCCTCTGTTGCGGTCAGAAACCCACCGGTGGGCAGCGACGGGCAACACCGTAGAGCCGGGAGGCTCCCAGGACTGCGGCTGGCCCTGGTCCCTCCGAGCGACGGCCCGCAAAGACTCGGCACGCACGTCCGATGCTGATGCAAGGGTGTGCCACCTGACCTATACCTGGTCAGGAAGGTGTTGGATGATGCCTCGCTTAGTTTCCTGCATGGCATACACGTAAACATTAAATACGAGCCTCGATCGGCTCTCAGGTTGTCCTGTGAATCGGCTCAAGGAGCCGATCCACCCATGATCCGTACGAGGTGTACGATCGGATGGTGGTCCTGCTTGATCAAAATAAAGCTAAAACGACCTACTACGATTTAGGGTTTTCACCGCATAATCGGAACGTCCTACTCGTGATTGAGCCTGGCGGCCACGCACGGTGATCGTAAACCGACCCTAGACAAGGCCTAAAAACCAACACGAAGTTGATCCTCGGAACATCCTGTCTAGGGCTAGCAAACTACACCCTACGCGCCACACTGGATCCTTCAACCCGTTTGTAAGGCCTAACTATGCAGATATTAAACTAATCCTTGAAGAACAAGGAGCAATCATAACGGATCGGATCTACTAAATTATGATCAAGCGGGGTGCCGCCCTTACACCCAAGATAGGTGTAAGGGCGGCTAGATGTCTAAAGGTCGCACGACGATAGCATATGATACGATGAACAATGCTAACACTAAAACATCTATGATAACTACGTTGCTCGCCATCAAAAAGGCTTCAGCACGAGCAACGCATGAACGACGAATAAACGTGTACTGCCTAGATCGCAAGATGCGATCTAGGCAACATGATGCTTACCCGGAAGAAACCCTCGAGACAAGGGAGTTGGCGATGCGCCTAGATTGGTTTGTGGTGAACGTGATTGTTGTTTATTTCATAAACCCTAGATACATATTTATAGTCCGTAGACTTTCTAATGTTGGGAATAATCCCAACCGGGCACGAGCCCAAACTCTATCTAACCGACATGTATCCTACTATGGTACAGATACACGGGCAAACTAGCTCAAACTTTGTATACAAGGCCGATTCATGTATTTCTTCTATGTATATTCTTTGAGCCCATCTTCAATCGCGGCCCACCTCTGATCCGGTCAAATTCTGGTGATAACACATGCCCCCCTGGTTTTGGAAATGACAATTCCAAAATCACTCTGTTTTTCCTTCATCGGGTCATGTCGTGGCAGAGCAGAACCGCCGCAGTATCCTTCATCATGATGCCTTGCCTCCTCCACTTCTCCGCGTGACCTGGCAATTTTTTTTTTGTTTTTTTGTTGGGCACCACTTCCTCGGAAACTGCTGTGGCATTGAATCTCCACTATATCCCTTTTATTTAACCTGTGCCGAACGGCCCGCCACTTCATCCCCTTGCTCTGTTCTGCCCATCAGCACCCAAAAAACCCTCTTTCCCTGTAGCAATGTCTTCCTCTTCCTCTATCTCCTCAGGCCTCTCCCTCCAATCTTCCTCCTCGAGCGAGCAGGAGTGGAACTTTGACCACATACCAGATGGCCCACCCGAAGCACTCGTCGGGTCAGATGGTGACTTACCTCTGACCGATGGGGAGGACGACCTCGAGTTCCTCATTGAAGGGGAGCTGAAGAGCGAGAGCGAAGACGACCTCCACTCCTGGGCGAACCCCACCTCCTCCGACAAGGAGGAGGAAGAAGAAGAAGTAGAGGAGGAAGGGGAGGAGGATGATTCCTCCTCCTCCGCCGGGCATCCGCCGGCGAAGCGCTCCCGCGCGTGGGCGGACAGCGAGGACGATGATGATGATGAGGAAGGAGAGGAAGAGGAGGAGGATGATTCCTCCTCTTCCGCTGGGTATCCGCCGGCGAAGCGCTTCCGCGCTTGGGCGGACAGCGAGGATGATGATGATGACGAGGAAGAAGAGGCTCCGGCCGAGGGCTGGGGCAGCAGCGACGAGGAATTCTCCGGAAGTAGCGCCGACGGCAGCTCCGATGCCGATGATGAGGCCAGCGAGGATTAGCAATGTAGGATTAGTAGTTCCTGAGCAATCGGCTCTTCTTTTGTTCTTCCTTTCTTGAGCAATCGACTCTTCATTGTAAAGACCCCCTTATTAATGAAGAAGAACTTTCTCAGCCGATTTTGTCCTCTTACCAATTTTACCGATTGCTAAGAGAAGTTAGCAAATCAAGAGCCGATGGTAGTGCATCTGCTTTGTTCCTTAGCTCTAAAGTCGATGTCCGTGCATCGGCTGTATATCATGAGAATTTTTTTCATGAGAATTTTTTTTACGGGCCGATTTTCTATCGGCCCCCAATGTTTCACCACACCTGTATGGCACATGTTCATCTGATTAGGTGCCCCCCGAGCCGATTCCGCCGGTGATCTGCTGATATCGGCTACGTAGTTAGCCAAGGCACTATATGTGAACGTCGGCTCTGTTAGGACCAGTGTTGACTTCTTTCAGCTCATCAGCCGACGTAAACCCATTGCCCATTAGATCGACGTTGAACCTAGGCAGAATGCATGGTGAGGATAATTTTGGCCGATTGCTGGAATCGGCCTCCGTGTTGAATTGCTCAATGAAGGTTTTGCAATGTTCCTCCATAGATCTTTGGGGGCCGATCACATGGATCGGCATCGCCACGTTTGTCCATAGATGTTGCTCTTGTTACACGGTCAGGCCGGTGGATAAAACCAGCCTAACCCCGTCCTTTGTCATGTCGATGCGCTCGCAGTCGTCCAAAATGATGCACGAGAGTGGCTCTTGGCCTGATGTCTCCCAAACGTTCATGCCGGCCGTTGAAATCTCGGCTGAGTCATCTGCGTGGACGACTTCTACTTCATCTCCATCCCACTGTATTAGGCATTGGTGCATCGTGGATGGAATGCAACAGTTGGCGTGGATCCAATCTCTCCCTAGTAGGACAGCATAGGTGCTCTTGCTGTCGACAATGAAGAACGTCGTAGGGACGGTTTTCCTTCCTACGGTCAGATCCACGTTCGAGAACACCTTGTGCGTCGGATGCTTGGCCGTTGAAATCGCTCGGTGTCACATTGGTCTTGATCGGATCCGAGCTAGAGCGTCCCAACCGACGTAGCATGGAGTATGGCATAATGTTGGCTGCCGCTCCGGTGTCCACCGGCATCTTGTTGACGAGGCTGCCCATTGATGTAGCCTCGCAAGTACAGGGCCTTCAGATGCCTATAGCTTCTTTCTCGTGGCTTCTCAAAGATAATCGGCCGTGGGCCGCAGTCAAGTTGTGCCACAGGTGCTTCGTCTAATCCTGGAGCACTAAACTCCGTTGGAAGGATGAACACCATGTTTGTGCCAGCCGATGTCTCATCATCGGCTTTCTTTTGTCCGAGGCGCCACTCTTTCCTTTGTGGCCGACCTTCTTCGTCTAGGGTTCGCTGAATTTTAGCGGCCGGATCAGGCCGCGCCTTCCTCAACGTGTGCGGTATAACCTTTCGGCTTCCTCCAACCCACGTAGTCGCTGAACCCTACGCTTTTGGGAACAGGCTGAGCCCATCGGGGCACCACCTTGGCCGATGATACTTGTCTTCTTCATCATCGTCCTCTAGTTCCTCGAGATCTTCTACCGAGCGGACTCGGCGTGCTTGTTCCGAGCGGGAGAGGCCCTAGACGTTTGAACACGGACACGTTAGCTGCATCCTTCTTCTTTTGTCTACATTACGGACGGTTGCCGATTGTAGGCAATCGGCTCATTCTGAATCCCGGCGGTGTACGAAGAAGGGCGGTCCCGGTGCCTATCCACGTCGTCTTGCTCTCTCGACTTTTCCTTGGCGTGGCGCTCATATCTCTCCTCGTCACGATCATGCCGACGGTGTCTCCTGGCGTCCCTAGCCAGACGATCTCTTTCATCATCGTCGTTGTATCGCCGGCGTTGGTCGTATTGACCCACATACTTGTTGAGGAGGTGATCAGAGAGAGGTCGTTGATATCTTACGTTCCTCACTTCTCCCTCTGTGATATAGCGCTTGCCATCGTGACGGAGCCGATCGCGTGGAGCGGCTTCCTCTGTATCCTTGCTATGAGAGCAGCTGCCCTCATCTCCGTCCTTACCAGAGTGGTGCCCGGGTCCTACCATGTTGATATTGCACGAGAATCCTGGTTGGCACCCTCCATGGTGAGTGTACTCCACCGTGTTAACGGCGGGGAAGGGGTGTGTGTCGACCTTCATGGCGTACTGGCTGAAAATTAGCCGCCCTTGTTCTATCGCCATTTGGACCTGCGACGCCACACCCTGCGGTCGTTGGTGGCATGGGTGAACGTGTTATGCCACTTGCGGTATGGCTTTCCGTTCAACTCCTGAGCCGTGGGGATCTTGTGGCCTTCGGGTACCTTTAGCTGCTTCTCCTTGAGTAAGAGGTCGAAAATTTGTTCAGCCTTGGTGACATCGAAGTCAAACCCTCTTGGAGGACCTTGTGGCTTAACCCACTTACAGGACACGGGGCTTGCCCCGGGTCCATTCAGCTCTTGCTACCTCTTGATCTCCCGCGAGCACCTTCATCTTCGTCCGCCTCAACCGGGACCACCGCACGCTTGAATTTATCCTGGTATACATCCGGGTGGCGCTGTTCATATGCTGACAGCTTACGCACCATGTGCACCGGTGAAGGGTAGTACGCTGGGAGGCCACGTCCTTGATCGATGATGAGAGACCCACCACCGCCAACTCGGTCGCTTCTTTTTCGGTCACATGAGCCGAATAGCATCGGTTCCTAACGGTCTGAAGCGCTGGACATATTCGACACTTGTCTCTCCGCGCTTCGTCGTACTTGTGCTAGATCGGCAATGCCGGCCTCGGAAGCCTCGAGTGATACTGCATGTGGAGCTGCTCTTCCAAGCTGCTTCCAAGTCCGGATTGAGTCCGGTGGCAGCGATGTGTACCACCCGAAAGCCGATCCTGTGAGGGATCGTGCGAAGAACCTCACACGCAGCTCGTCCGATGCTGAGATCGTGCCCAGCTGTGCCAAATATCGGCTCACATGCTCGATGGAGCTGGAACCATCTGATCCATTAAACTTAGAGAAATCAGGGAGCCGATATTTGGGTGGTAACGGGATCAACTCGTACTCATTGGGGTACGGCTTGGAATAGCTGATTATCCTCCTTTTCGGCACCATGCCGAACTGGTCTCTCAGGATTGTACTGATTTGATCCGCGGTGATGGCTGTAGACGTCGAACCCTGAAGATTCGCCGGGGTGGCATACTTAGCCAGCCATGCTTGTTTTTCCAGCTCTGAGCCAACTGCAAGAGCTGAGCTCTGGAGGTTTGTCGGGGTGGCATACTTAGCTAGCCACGTCTGCTTCTCAACATCTGTTCCCGAAGTTCCTCCTGCTGTTCCGGAAGTCCCTGCTGTTGCAGCTCGGTTCGAGAGTGCCCGATTCTTGCGGTCTGGCACATATGTGCACGTGTATCCGTGGGGAATCTCCTTAGGCGCCTCATGCAAGAATTGGTAGTCACTAGGGTCACCACCGATCTTGTAGACGACGTATGCCGGTGAGTTCGGCACTTCTGGTGCTGCCAACGCGAACGGCAGCGGTGGACGGGACTGGAGTGGCATCTCTCCTTGGTGAGTCCCCAGGGCTGGTCCTGACGGAGAATACTGATGGCTCATGATTTTCTGGATCACACGCAGAGCGACACGCTCCAAAGTGTTCACTAGGCTCTCAGAATGGCGGTGCAGCGAATGAGCTACCATGAAGTTAATCTCCTGACGCAGGGACCGGGTGCGTTCTTCTGACGGGGCGGACAGGTCCACTCCATCGAGCGCACCTTCGGGCGAGAACCCCTTCCACCTGATGCCGTGTGAGCGGGTTCTCTGGAAAGAGCCGATGAGGTCGGCTTCGAGGATAGCTTTGACCTCGTCATACTTCTTCTTGATCTCGTCAGTCAGATCTTCGTACGTGACCAGAGTATCTTCTGCCATCTCAGATGTAGATGGCGATGTGCTTGATGTCGACGATCGTCCCACCGGGCGTGCCAGAATGTGTTGCGGTCAGAAACCCACCGGCGGGCAGCGACGGGCAACACCGTAGAGCCGGGAGGCTCCCAGGACTGCGGCTGGCCCTGGTCCCTCCGAGCGACGGCCTGCAAAGACTCGGCACGCACGTCCGATGCTGATGCAAGGCGTGCCACCCGACCTATACCTGGTCGGGAAGGTGTTGGATGATGCCTCGCTTAGTTTCCTGCATGGCATACACGTAAACATTAAATACGAGCCTCGATCGGCTCTCGAGTTGTCCTGTGAATCGGCTCAAGGAGCCGATCCACCCATGATCCGTACGAGGTGTACGATCGGATGGTGGTCCTGCTTGATCAAAATAAAGCTAAAACGACCTACTACGATTTAGGGTTTTCACCGCATAATCGGAACGTCCTACTCGTGATTGAGCACGGCGGCCACGCACGGTGATCGTAAACCGACCCTAGACAAGGCCTAAAAACCAACACGAAGTTGATCCTCGGAACGTCCTGTCTAGGGCTAGCAAACTACACCCTACGCGCCACTGGATCCTTTAACCCGTTTGTAAGGCCTAACTATGCAGATATTAAACTAATCCTTGAAGAACAAGGAGCAAATCATAACGGATCGGATCTACTAAATTATGATCAAGCGGGGTGCCGCCCTTACACCCAAGATAGGTGTAAGGGCGGCTAGATGTCTAAAGGTCGCACGACGATAGCATATGATACGATGAACAATGCTAACCCTAAAAAATCTATGATAACTACGTTGCTCGCCATCAAAAAGGCTTCAGCACGAGCAACGCATGAACGACGAATAAACGTGTACTGCCTAGATCGCAAGATGCGATCTAGGTAGCATGATGCTTACCCGGAAGAAACCCTCGAGACAAGGGAGTTGGCGATGCGCCTAGATTGGTTTGTGGTGAACGTGATTGTTGTTTATTTCATAAACCCTAGATACATATTTATAGTCCGTAGACTTTCTAATGTTGGGAATAATCCCAACCGGGCACGAGCCCAAACTCTATCTAACCGACATGTATCCTACTATGGTACAGATACACGGGCAAACTAGCCCAAACTTTGTATACAAGGCCGATTCATGTATTTCTTCTATGTATATTCTTTGAGCCCATCTTCAATCGTGGCCCACCTCTGATCCGGTCAAATTCTGGTGATAACAGCCTCTTCAACAGATCTTTGGTGTTCAATCTGTTAGATAATAACAACCATGCAAACACTTTCGTTTTCATCATACATGAGGATTTCCACAACCAGATATAAACACTAGGCACATGTATATGAGCATGAATCTGATCATAGAATGCCTTAGCAGAGTAAACATCCCCCAACAATATTGCCATCTATCCTTTTCTGCCGACACATGATTTTCTTGCATCAGGTTCATTGCAAACACTTCCGTTTTCATCATACATGAGCCATGCTAGTTTAGAGATGCATTATGCATCCCCGAATGGTATTTTACATTGCGTCCAGGACTCCTCCACCCTGCTTTGGGGGCGAGCCCAGCCGCCTTTACAACACGCGTTAGTGAATGGCGCGCACGGAGGTTAATGTGGGGAGGCTAGGGTTTCTTCCAAGAGAGAGACTAGGATGAGGGAGCCCATGGATGTTTATTATAACTTGCATAGTAGATAAAGTTATTGATATTGTTTATGATATATTTTTGGACGGATGTTATAGTTAAGCTCGGTTAGGCATACATTATTCTACTAATCACTTCCAAATTCATGTTGGGTCACTATCACAGCTTCTTTTTGTGAGAGTGAATTGTGAAGGAAAAAAGACGAGCGGCCATACTTTAGGACATGTATAATGGTGATATTTTAGAAGTACCACGTATAAGGAGGGAAATTTTTAAAAAGTAATGTGTCTTCTCTTAATTAAGAGATTACCCTCAACAGTGTCTCACCACATATTTAGAGGTGTTAAGTTATTAGAGATAAAACTAAGAAAATAATCAATTGTACATATTATTATATCTATATTATTTGGTGGGGTCATATATGATGGTTTTATCAACCATTGGTCCATTGCACATGTGTATGTATATCGGTTTAGATAGCTGGTGTCTGTAATATTACTCAATGTCATATATAGACAATGATATAGATAGTGTTGATATGTCTGTAAGTTGTCTATTTTAAATCATAGCTATACTAGCATATTACCCGTGCGTTGCTACGGGTACACCAATCATTTAGTCCAGGCATTTAACAAACCAATTGTGTTTTATAGTTATTAGGTGCAAATGATTAATAAAGACACGTCTTTCTATATCCTTCCAACATAAAACATGTTCATGTCAAACTATTTCGCCTAACTCTAGTGTTTGACACTTGTTTGATTTATATCTTCTAAAATGTTTGCAAATGCCATCTTGGATCCACCATGTTGTACTTGTTAATGCCAGCTAGTGCAGTTCTAATCGGATCGGTCTTGTATTGGTATTGCAGATATCAAAAGTTAGTTTTTCTAAGCAATCCTAATCACGCACGGGTGGATGAAGGACGAAAGACCGGAACAACGGAGAGGCTGTGAATCTTCCAGTCAGTCATCCTATTTTACCATGCAATCTCTAACTGGAGCACGAGATGGTAGTGTGTGATTAGGGGAGGTGCTATATGCCGATCGGGTCGGCGCGAACGGGTGCCGCACACCCCTCCGACCCGGCGGCTATTAATTGGGCCGTGGCCCATTAGGTAACCTTTTTTGTTTACAATTCTGTTTTCAAAACCAATGTTTTTCTGTTTATTTTTATGTTTCTAATTTTTTTCAAAATTTTCTGTATATAGATCTTGTAAATGTACGATTTAAAAAAAATTCAAAAATTGTTCAAAATTCAAATTTTGTTTAAAATTCGAAAATCATTAAAAAATCAAAATCGGTTTAGAAATTTAGAAATTGTTCAGAATCCGAAAATAATTCAAATTTTCAAAATTCGTACAAAATCAAAATTTGTTCAAATTTTTAAATTCGTAAAAAAAAATATTCAAATTTCAAAATTCGTTCAAAACTCAAAATTTGTTCAAATTATAAAATTGTTTTAAATTTCAAAATTTGTTCAACTTTTGAATATGAACATCTTTGAAACTTGAACATTTTTTAAATTTGAAAATTTTCGAAGATTATTTTTAAATAGAAAAATAAAATCATATAAAATAAATACAGAAAAAGAAAACAAAAAAGGAAAGAGGAAACCGAAAAGAAAACCAGCAAAAGACCAGCAGAAACTGGAAAAAACGAAAAAACCAACATGCTATATGGGCCTGGCCCATGCTCGGTGAGGGTGTGCGGCGATCCGTACACACCGACGATCGGTTCATAGGATTTGCCTATGATTAGGCGTTTGCTATAAGCTCACGCGTTAGGCGCCGGCTCGTGATTGGACCGGGAGCAAACATTTAGAAGATATGATGGATCGTTAATTGGGCAGCTAGAATTAATATTACGTACCGTATAAAATTTGAACGTGGCAGATAATAAATGATAAACTGTGAAGCGTAGAGATTTTTTCATGTAAAATAAGTATATTAAAATAATCTAGAGATAATAGTTATCAAAGACTTTTACTAAGAGTAATTATTAAAAATATTCAACTCAGGTTTGCATGTAAATTCACTTGCAAATGTCCGATTGGCCAGTACAATTGAAACAAGCTTGAAATGGTGGATGATTTTTCGCCTCACTTTTATGACTGGATGACATTAAAACCGTACTACAAATTACAATATAAAGCGTAAAGACCTTCACCTCAGGTCTTCATGTAAATTGAATTCCCAACGTCTAAATGGTGGATTCTCCATCGTGATTGTGTGACATTAAAATGGCACAACGCGTATGAATAATGAAGTCATTACAAATCCCTAATGTCATGAAGAATAGTAAATTAAAGTTCCAATTGAATCAAAGAAGAAATAAATAATTTTTGAATATCAACTTTACTTAGATTCGACGTTTGTTCTACATGGTCACCAATTTAAACACTGTTGATAGAATTGTACGAAAACATTATCAGGCACTATCAAAAGTCCAAAAAAGTAGTATTTTGTTTTAGAGAAACATTTGTTTCTAGCTTTGATCTGTATCAGTTCCTATCATATAATAACAAAAATTATAAAGTTAAAACTTGCCCGCTGTAGCAACTTGCAACGGAGAAAAAGTAAGTTCATAGGGTAGTTTCCCTTTGTACAATGGTGATAGTTTGCAGAAAAAAAGTCATAGTTTCCTATTGGCCCCGCTCACATGCCGTCGCGCCAGTATACTAAAATCTGCATGTACATGCTTGCTTTCTATCCTATAATTAATATGTATTTAAAATCATAGATTTATTTCTATTTTAATTTTAACAAAGTAAAGATGTTGCCCTCGCATTTGCGAGGGCCAATTTGCTAGTTTCATTAATTGTTATATGGTTGGAAACGGGAAATGCTACATGTGCTAATTGATAAAATGTCTTGGATAATTTGATACTTGGCAATTGTTGTGCTCATGTTTAAGCTCTTGCATCATATACTTTGCACCCATTAATGAAGAAATACATAGAGCTTGCTAAAATTTGGTTTGCATAATTGGTCTCTCTAAGGTCTAGATAATTTCTAGTAAAGAGTTTGAACAACAAGGAAGACGGTGTAGAGTCTTATAATGTTTACAATATGTCTTTTATGTGAGTTTTGCTGCACCGGTTCATCCTTGTGTTTGTTTCAAATAACCTTGCTAGCCTAAGCCTTGTATCGAGAGGGAATACTTCTCATGCATCCAAAATACTTGAGCCAACCACTATGCCATTTGTGTCCACCATACCTACCTACTACATGGTATTTCTCCGCCATTCCAAAGTAAATTGCTTGAGTGCTACCTTTAAATAATTCAAAATTTATCACCTCTGATTTGTGTCAATGTTTTATAGCTCATGAGGAAGTATGTGGTGTTTATCTTTCATTCTTGTTGGGCAACTTTCACCAATGGACTAGTGGCTTCATCCGCTTATCCAATAATTTTGCAAAAAGAGCTGGCAATGGGATTCCCAGTTGATACGTCTCCGACGTATCGATAATTTCTTATGTTCCATTCCATATTATTGATGATACCTACATGTTTTATGCACACTTTATGTCATATTCGTGCATTTTCTGGAACTAACCTATTAACAAGATGCCGAAGAGCCAGCTTGCCGTTTTCTCGCTGTTTTTGGTTTCAGAAATCCTAGTAACGAAATATTCTCGGAATTGGACGAAATCAAGACCCGGGGTCCTATTTTGCCACGAAGCTTCCGAAGACCGAAGAGGAGTCGAAGTGGGGCCACGAGGGGCCGCCACCATAGGGCGGCGCGGCCCAGGTCTTGGCCGCGCCGACCTGTGGTGTGGGGCCCTCGTGTGGCCCCCCACGTTGCCCTTCCGCCTACTTAAAGCCTCCGTCGCGAAACCCCCGATGCGAAAAACCACGATACGGAAAACCTTACTGAGACGCCGCCGCCGCCAATCCCATCTCGGGGGATTCTGGAGATCTCCTCCGGCACCCTGGCCGGAGAGGGGATTCATCTCCCGGAGGACTCTACACCGCCATGGTCGCCTCCGGAGTGATGAGTGAGTAGTTCACCCCTGGACTATGGGTCCATAGCAGTAGCTAGATGGTTGTCTTCTCCTCATTGTGCTTCATTGTTGGATCTTGTGAGCTGCCTAACATGATCAAGCTCATCTATCCGTAATGCTATATGTTGTGTTTGTCGGGATCCGATGGATAGAGAATACCATGTTATGTTAATTATCAAGTTATTACATATGTGTTGTTTATGATCTTGCATGCTCTCCGTTATTAGTAGAGGCTCGGCCAAGTTTTTGCTCTTAACTCCAAGAGGGAGTATTTATGCTCGATAGTGGGTTCATGCCCGCATTGACACCTGGGACGATGATGAGTAAAGTTCTAAGGTTGTGCCGTGTCTGTTGCCACTAGGGATAAAACATTGATGCTATGTCTAAGGATGTAGTTGTCGATTACATTACGCACCATACTTAATGCAATTGTCTGTTGCTTTGCAACTTAATACCGGAAGGGGTTCGGATGATAACTCTGAAGGTGGACTTTTTAGGCATAGATGCAGTTGGATTGCGGTCTATGTACTTTGTCGTAATGCCCAATTAAATCTCACCATACTTATCATGACATGTATGTGCATTGTTATGCCCTCTCTATTTGTCAATTGCCCGACTCGTAATTTGTTCACCAAAGCATGCTTTTATCTTATGGGAGAGACACCTCTAGTGAACTGTGGACCCCGGTCCATTCTTTAATACCGAAATACAAATCTGCTGCAATACTTGTTTTATCGTTTTCTCTCGCAAACAATCATCTTCCACACAATACGGTTAATCATTTGTTACAGCAAGCCGGTGAGATTGACAACCTCATCTGTTTCGTTGGGGCAAAGTACTTTGGTTGTGTTGTGCGGGTTCCACGTTGGCGCCGGAATCTCCGGTGTTGCGCCGCACTACATCCCGCCGCCATCAACCTTCAACGTGCTTCTTGGCTCCTCCTGGTTCGATAAACCTTGGTTTCTTTCTGAGGGAAAACTTGCTGCTGTGCGCATCATACCTTCCTGTTGGGGTTCCCAACGAACGTGTGAGTTACACGCCATCACCAGTCCCAAATTAATTAACCTAAATAGACACTCCTCCATGGTATGTGATTGTTGGACGGCACCCGAAGATTCGGTTAGCCATGGCTTGAGAAAGCAAAGGTAGGGAGGAGTGTCATCATAATAAAACTAAAATAAAAAGGCACTCCTTCATGGTATGAGATTGTTGGCAGGCACCCGAGGATTCGGTTATCCATGGTTTGTGAAAGAAAGGTTGGAAGGAGTGCCACCCAAAAATAAAAATAATTCATGGGAGCCGCTCTTTGAAGGTTTGTCTGGCAAGGGGTTAGAGTGCCCACTACCATTCGTTGACAACAACAAACACCTCTCAAAATTCTACTTTTATGCTCTCTTTATGTTTTCAAAACCAAAGCTCTAGCACATATATAGCAATCAATGCTTCCCTCTGCGAAGGGCCATTCTTTTACCTTTTATGTTGAGTCAGTTCACCTATCTCTCTCCACCTCAAGAAGCAAACACTTGTGTGAAGCTGTGCATTGATTCCTACATACTTGCATATTGCACTTGTTATATTACTTTGCATTGACAACTATCCATGAGATATACATGTTATAAGTTGAAAGCAACCGCTGAAACTCAATCTTCCTTTGTGTTGCTTCAATACCTTTACTTTGATTTATTACTTTATGAGTTAACTCTTATGCAAGACTTATTGATGCTTGTCTTGAAAGTACTATTCATGAAAAGTCTTTGCTTTATGATTCAGTTGTTTACTCATGTCATTACCATTGTTTTGATCGCTGCATTCATTACATATGCTTACAATAGTATGATCAAGGTTATGATGGCATGTCACTCCGAAATTATCTTTGTTATCGTTTACCTGCTCGGGACGAGCGAGAACTAAGCTTGGGGATGCCGATACGTCTCCGACGTATCGATAATTTCTTATGTTCCATGCCACATTATTGATGATATCTACATGTTTTATACATACTTTATGTCATATTTATGCGTTTTTCGGAACTAACCTATTGACGAGATGCCGAAGGGCCGATTCTTTGTTCTGCTGTTTTTGGTTTCAGAAATCCTAGTAAGGAAATATTCTCGGAATCGGACGAAATCAACGCCCAGCATCTTAGGATCACGCGAAGCTTCCAAAACACCCGAGAGAGGCCAGAGGGGGGCCACAGGCCCACCAGACACTACCCTGGCGCGGCCAAGGGGGGGCCCGCGCCACCCTGTTGTGTCGTCGCCTCGTTGACCTTCTGACGCCGCCTCTTCGCCTATATAAAGGTCCCCGACCTAAAACATCGACACGAAAAGCCACGGTACGAGAAACCTTCCGGAGCCGCCGCCATCGCGAAGCCAAGATCCGGGGGACAGGAGTCTCTGTTCCGGCACGCCGCCGGGACGGGGAAGTGCCCCGGAAGGCTCCTCCATCGACACCACCGCCATCTTCATCAACGCTGCTGTCTCCCATGAGGAGGGAGTAGTTCTCCATCGAGGCTCGGGGCTGTACCGGTAGCTATGTGGTTAATCTCTCTCCTATGTACTTCAATACAATAATCTCATGAGCTGCCTTACATGATTGAGATTCATATGATGATGCTTGTAATCTAGATGTCATTATGCTAGTCAAGTGGGTTTTACTTATGTGATCTCCGGAGACTCCTTGTCCCACGTGTGTAAAGGTGACAAGTGTGTGCACCGTGTGGGTCTCTTAGGCTATATTTCACAGAATACTTATTCACCGTTATGAATGGCATAGTGAAGTGCTTATTTATATCCCTTTATGATTGCAATGTGTTTTGTATCACAATTTATACTGTGCTACTCTAGTGATGTTATTAAAGTAGTTTATTCCTCCTGCACGGTGTAATGGTGACGAGTGTGTGCATCGTGTAGTACTTGGCGTAGGCTATGATTGTGATCTCTTGTAGATTATGAAGTTAACTATTGCTATGATGGTATTGATGTGATCTATGCCTCCTTTCGTAGTGTGAAGGTGACAGTGTGCATGCTACGTTAGTACTTGGTTTGGGTATGTTGATCTGTCATGCACTCTAAGGTTATTTAAATATGAACATTGAATATTGTGGAGCTTGTTAACTCCGGCATTGAGGGTTCGTGTAATCCTACACAGTTAGTGGTGTTCACCATCCAACAAGAGAGTGTAGAGTCTAGCATCTATTTATTTATTCTGTTATGTGATCAAAGTTGAGAGTGTCCACCAGTGAAAGTATGATCCCTAGGCCTTGTTCCTAAATACTGCTACCGCTGCTTGTTTAATGTTTTACTGCATCTTTACTTCTTGCAATATTACCACCATCAACCACACGCCAGCAAGCACTTTTCTGGCGCCGTTACTATTGCTCATATTTATTCATACCACTTGTATTTCACTATCTCTTCGCCGAACTAGTGCACCTATTAGGTGTGTTGGGGACACAAGAGACTTCTTGCTTTGTGGTTGCAGGGTTGCTTGAGAGGGATATCTTTGACCTCTTCCTCCATGAGTTCGATAAACCTTGGGTGATCCACTTAAGGGAAACTTGCTGCTGTTCTACAAACCTCTGCTCTTGGAGGCCCAACACTGTCTACAAGAATAGAAGCACCCGTAGACATCAGGTGTTTCAATGCTTAGAAACAAGGCCTAGGGATCATACTTTCACTAGTGGATGCTCTCAACAATGATCACATAATTGGATAATTAGATAACTTCTCTTCACTTGTGCTACTCTGAATTACTCTCCTATTGGAATCACTAATCATCACGTAGTGGCTACGAAAGCTCCACTCAAAGTTCATCAAGTACTTGACAAACACCACTCATAGGGATATCCTCATCAAATCATAATCCAAGATAATACCGTTGCAATTTAGACCGAGTACTAACATAGCATACACACTGTCAACAATAGCTATGAAAGGGGGAATAGATCACATCAATACTATCATAGTAATAATTAACTTCATAATCCACAAGAGATTACAATCATAGCCTACGTCAAGTACTACATGATGCACACACTGTCCTCTTTACATCATGGAGGAGGAATAGACTACTTTAATAACATCACTAGAGTAGCACATAGATTAATAGTGATACAAAGCTCATGATCACATAAAGATCACACCATGGGAGAGAGAGATGAACCACATAGCTACCGGTAGAGCCCTTAGCCTCGGGGGAGAACTACTCCCTCCTCATCATGGGAGACAGACAACGGCGATGAAGATGGCGGTGGTGTCAATGGAGATGACTCCGGGGGCAATTCCCCGTCCTGGCGGCGTGCCGGAACAGAGACTTCTGTCCCCCGAAACTTGTCTTCGCGATGGCGGCGGCTACGGAACTCTTCGTGGAATATGACTTGATGTTTTAGGGTTTTCGCGACGGGAGGAATATATAGGCGAAAGGGCGGCGCGAGGGGGTGCCCGAGGGGCCCACCCCATATGGCAGCGCGCCCCCCCTCCTGGCCGCGCCAGCCTATGGTGTGGAGGCCCTGGGCCTCCCTCTGGCTTTCCCTTTCGGCTCCGTGTGTCCCTCGGAAAAATAGGAGGTTTGGCTTTTGTTTCGTCCAATTCCGAGAATATTTTCTGTGTAAGATTTCTGAAACCAAAAACAGCAGAAAACAGGAACTGCGCTTCGGCATCTTGTTAATAGGTTAGTCCCGGAAAATGCATAAAAATAATATAAAGTATGAATAAAACATGTAGGTATTATCATAAAACTAGCATGGAACATAAGAAATTATAGATACATTGGAGACGTATCAAGGATTTGCAACAAAGTCCCAAATTATTTGTTTTTAACACTGCAGTACAGGAAATCCTTGATTTGCGTATTTTTGAGTTTCCAGCACCTGCTTGCGGACACCAAATTGAGCTAGATTTTTTGGAGCGTTGTTTTTTTTGGGTAATATCATAAGATGAGAAGAAGTTTACCAAGAGGTACATGGCCCAGCAAAGAGTTCCCACGGTGCGGCCACCTAGGCTAGTCGCACCATGGGGCTCAACGCAGGCCCCATGCAGTCTTTCGCCTTGGTTTCGATGTCCTCCAGTGAGTATGCCCTTAAAGCGCCTATATATATGACCTCATCCATGGATTCGCGAAGAGGTGTTCATCTACAGAGAAAAATGAAACAAAGAAGTCATGAGAAAATGGAGAGAGGAAATGCTGGACTCGCCCCCAGTTGCTCCTCCGCCTCTATCAATATCGCCATTGCCGCCGCCATAATGACGAGGGAGTAGTCCACCCTTGGACTATGTTTTGTGGAATTATTTTATATCATCTCTCCCTATGATCTTCACTAATTCATATCATATGAGATGATCATCTATGTAATGTTTTGATGGTTGATCTTTTCTTTTGATATGAGTTACGAGATGCAATGAATTATTTTGTGGTTGGTGTATTAATAGATACATATGTTATTCCATTTGTGTATATTTTGATTTGGTGAAACTTATAAGCATGAACATGTGTTCGAGATGTGTGTGTTATGTAGTGACCTCACCCGATAGGGTGCCTATTCATATGCTTAATGTACTAGTCCCTAGATCAATCGCAAGCACACACCATTTAAGATGTAATACCAATAAACAAAGGTTTTATTACATCGCATGATCTGGACTTTACATGATAACTTACAAATTGCATATCACTAGACTAGATCACTATCAGAGTATACAAGAAACAAAAATAGACAAATGAAGTCCTTCGTCTTCATGTGCCACAAGAGAGCATGTTGGGGATGGACTTGGAACCCTATCCACTGAAACTTAATTGTTCATCAAAGGAGCCGCAACATGAAACGTTGCAGCCACGAATAGTCAATAATTTTGAATTGTATTGGAAAATGTCACAAGGAAACAAATAACCAGGTCTATCTGCTACATGAGTATTTGGTGATGTGGAGTTTTGGGGATGTATTTGAAGAATGTAAATTTTGTCCCATTATTTTAAAAATTAAATCTCACATCCACTAACCGTTTAAAATACTCTGGTAACACGAATCCATAGTAGTGAACCAAAGAATAACTGAAGCACTAACATTGCTCCATCAAAAGTGAACCAAGAAACAACCAAAGTGGTAACACTGCTCCATCAACAGTGAACCGAATAATAGCTAATGTGGTAACATTGCTCTATCAACAGTGAACCGAAGAATAACTGAAGCAGTAACACCGCTCCATCAAAAGCGAACCAAGAAACAACCAAAGTGGTAACATTGCTCCATCAACAATGAACCAAAAAATAACTAAAGGGGTAACACTGCTCCATCAAAAGTGAACCGAATAATAGCTGT
The DNA here is from genome assembly GCF_022539505.1 of Lolium rigidum. Lineage (NCBI taxonomy): Eukaryota > Viridiplantae > Streptophyta > Magnoliopsida > Poales > Poaceae > Lolium > Lolium rigidum. The sequence goes on along the minus strand of NC_061510.1, from coordinate 5,144,640 downwards.
AGTAGTAACACTGCTCCATCAACAATCAACCGAAGAATATATAGTAATAACAATGATCCATCAACAGCGAACCAAAGAATAACTTAAATGGTAACACTACTCCCATCAATAGTGAACCATAATTTCAAGACCTCAAATCTATTAGTATCATATCCACTTCTGAACTACAAGCATGGCTAAGAAAACAACTCCTACGATGTAATCTTCTAAACTGTCAAGATTCTTAACTGGGATTGCATAGCAAAGCATAACAATCCTACACATGCATCCTACAGAAAAGTATTACATGCATGTAGAAAATACTGGGACATTTGTGATCAAAGTTTCACTTGATTACGTTATCAGAATTTGTAGCTCTCTGTACAAACTATAATGTAAAAGAGAACAAATCATAAACACACCATTCCATAACATCATCATCAACCAAAACAAACATTAGGGAAGAACTCTTATTCATTTTATTATAGTCTAGTCTTCTTATGGTTCAATGAACATAAAGAATCAGGGCATGAGGCTGACTTGCATTGTATGGCTTCGGGGAAGTTAAAATGATAAGATCAAATACTTAGAAAGATATGGATCATCCAAGATATATTGGAAATAATTGATAGGCTACACAAAGATAGAATTTGGAATGGCTCATGTGAATAGAATCACATATGTCACATAGGTGTATCTATTGAGTAGAGTGTGGTTACAGTTAACATCATATCACAAGTTGCACATAGGGCTTAAGTGTGAACTAATGATATATTGAACTACTCGAATAACTCATTAGTAATTTGAATAGTTCAAAGTAAGTCAAGAGGAGTGAATGGGCTTGAATTTGGATAGGCACATGAATACTATTGAGAATGTAGTTCAAATATCCTAATTTATATCAAGGTTACACACATGTGCTATGGTGTAGAGTATCTCAACACACAAATGGTAAAACATAAAACCTATAGATAAAATATATCACAACTTACCCAAATAACTCAATTGGAATCTAGATAATGTAAATATGCTAACAAGGTTAAGTTAGATATGATATTGGATCTAGGTAAAGTGCCAATATGGTTTTGGTGGATATGTATGATCACAAGTTTAATTTTATAAAGGAAATCATGTTGAAAAATATTATAAAATTGAATCGATAATGAATATACTCAAAATCTCATATTTGAATTTGAATAGTTGAAAAAAGGTTTGAAAGTTTTGGGTAGTGGTTCTATTGGACATAGTACTTCAATATCTTCCATTTGTAAACGGAATCAATTGAACTGCATTTATAGAATTTGAAATAGATAAAATATACTAAAATATTCATATTTAGATCTAGCTCACCTAGGGGTTCTGGGTCGCCGGAAAATGGTGACGTAGTGGCCGACGCTTGTGAGATCGATGGTGATGTGGTTCATGTGGTTTCCTGACATGGCGAGGTTTTTTACGGGGTGCGAAAGAGCTCGGGGATGACGATGGCGATGGTGGTAGCGTCGTTCTCCTCCTGAAACGGTGAGAGGAGGTAGTCGGAGTCGGTAACACGATAGTGAGTTGCAGTTGAGTATGGCCTCCACGATTCACTCCGAAAACAATTGATTTGAGGGGCACATGTGACGCACAAGGTCAATGGGAGTCTACAGAGACCAAAAAGAGGCGGCAGGGCTGAGGGATCTCGCCGGAATCGATGAGAGAATGCTACAACACATGAGAACTCTAGCGTGCAATTTTGCGGGAGCCTGGTGGCGAGAGAGTGCCAAAGGAGAGGGGGCTCGAGGGATTTAATGGGAAGGATCAAAGGAGGCATGGGGCATGCGGGATGGGGAGATCGTGGGGCTGTGGTCGACGAAGACGATTGCAGGAAGGAGATGGAGCTGACTGGTGGGGCCCTGGTGGCGGTGAGATAGGGGAGGGAAAGAGGTATTGGTCCGGGCTGGGCCGTGGGCCATTTCCTTGGATGGGCCGAAAGGTTTGCCCATGGCTCTTTTCCATTTACCTATTTTCTTTTTTTATTTGAAGTACCTCAACTCCAAATTGATTCAATATGTGTTCAAACAAAGTAACAAAAAATTGAATAAAATATCATTGTAGATCTCATTAAATTTATACTACCTTTTCATTTATTGTACCAAAATAAATTTCTAAAAACAAAATGGTGGACATATACCTATAGATTTATATATATATAATTAGAAATCTACGGTTTTGCACAACACCCCTTTGGAGATAATTTAAAGGAAAATTTCAAAATAAGTTTTAGAACATTAAGGAATACTTTCTTTTCCAACTAAAGAAATATTAAATTGTTTACGCACTTTGGCCTATATGGCTAATTGGGCAATACGTTGCAAACTCAAATGGAATCTTTATGATTTCGAAATCTTAAAACTCAAATAAGCTTGGTTTGAAATACCATGAAACACAATGTTTATGAAATCTCTATTTTGGGAAATACCTTTCTGAATAACCAGAAAAGTTTTAGTTCCTTGAAAAAATTTCAACCAAGACAATATTATAATTTCTATTATTTCCTCGTTCCAAGTGTTGGGATGTGACATGTTATTTGGAGTAACTTGGTACTATGCATGTGGTTGTGACAATAATTTGTATGCTATACCATTCCATTGGTTACCTCAGTAGGGATAAAAAATACTATGTATATGTATGTTGTTGTTCATCCAGTGACAATCTAGGTGGCCTTGTTTGCTCAAGATAGTATTACTCAATCCACTTCATGTCAAATTACTTAAGGAAATACTCTGTTTAGTCTTAAACTTCATTCGAGAGGATCTCTTTCCAAGGGAGTATTAGTAAGATGTGTTGCATCATCTCTATGATGCCCATATGAAAGGTTATCAACTACGCATTACTACTTGATATCACTTGTTGCTTGTTACTATGTGCTATTTTCATGCCACCATATTTAAAGAGAGAGACATGTCAAGTGAAACCATGAACCTTGGTCCATTTTAAACCATAAGAAACATCTTTTATATTTACTTTGCTTGTACTTTTGTTTTTAGAACTTCATTATTTCAAAAATACAAAATTATTTTTCCTAATTTACTTTCTTTATTTACTTTAGTTTTGTATTACTTACACGCTGTTGTGTCTGACAAACAATTCGTGGAGCTGGGGATACAAAACTATTGCTATTACTTATCATATTGCTTGAAGAGAATTGGAAGAAGAACTAAACCTTTTCCGAAGAATTCGATATAAACCCTCGAGTCATCCTGGCGGGAAAAGTTACCCATGCTACATCACTCTGCACTTTGAGTCCCAACTAAGCTAAAAAAACACGCATGTAGCTTTGTTGTCATCAAGAATGTATTTCCTGGCGCCGTTGTTGGGGACAAATTTAGTTGCATTGTGATCTTGTTGAGAAGAGTTGGAGCAAAAACTAGCTGCCGGCTAATCTTGGGGAGGTCTGCAGCTCTATCTTGGCATGGTTGTAAGAATTTCTTCATCCTTTTAATTTGTTCTTCGTGTTATTTTTCAGTTTTGTTATTCGTGTTGTTTTGTTTTAGTGTTATAGTTTTTAGTTCTTGTTTTGCTTTCTTGCTAAAAGTTGTAAAAACCAATGAAATTTAAGTTGGTGTCTTTAAGTTGTCATCATGGTGGGTAAGAAAAAGAAGAATCTTGTTTACCATCGTAAGGCATCTACTCCTAATAAATATGATACATCTACTTGTAAGAAAAATTATGGAGAATCATTAAAAGATGTTTGGGTAAGGCTCAATGTAATGCATGATAATGACCCAAATCTTATTAGTGAAGCTAAATTGAATTTGACTTACTATTTTGGCTGGAAGCTTGGGGTGAGAATGCTCTGGATCTTGCTGCAAGAGCTAGTTTTGCTCTAGGATCAGCTTATGAATTTGCCTTAGTAACAGAAAAAAGAATTGGTGATCTTGAATATAAAAATAAAGACATCGATAATTTCAAAGAAGTTCTTAGAACCTTTAAAATTAAGATTGATAATTGTGCGAAAAGATTACCTAATAAAGAATCTTGATTATCTAGAGTTGTTTGCCAATGACAATTTAAATTGTATTCGACATGATATTTTATCCAAGATGCAAAAAAACTTGATATATTTGAGAATAAGTAAAATAAAGATGACAAACCCATTCTGGATATTAAAGTAAGATTGGATGATTATGTGACATCTTTAAAACAATTGGATCGTTTAAAAGTCTTCCTAAAAGAAACCCAAATAAACACATGTTAAATCCCAAGTAAGATAGTAAGCTACAAGGTCATATTAAATAAGCCGAGGAGATTAAAATGCTTAAAGGTATTTCTAATTATCCTCTACTAAACCTTGAAAAATGTTCTTCATGAATTATTAACTCTGTTGCAAAATATGCAAATGATTCCTCTATTACTATGCATCAAGCTAGATTTGGATCTTATATCTTGTAATTAAAAAAAAAGAATAGGTACAAATAAGAAGCTACGCATACCGTCTAACCTTGGGATGTATGGAAACCTATGTCACTCGGGCTACATGTAGCTCGGGCTGTGTGGAGTTTTAGAAGTTCACTTGGTACATATTCGATGATAACAAGTTATTTATATTAAATCAGCAACAACTAATATGGAACGCGTGAACAACATTTAGTCGTATAGAAGAAAAAGTTTATCTCGCAGCGAGTAGTAACGTGTTCTCATATAATTTTCTTTGGCAAATATAGCGTATAATTACAAGAACAATTAGGAACGCACCAAAGAATCATACTGTTGGTCCATCACTGTCACAGCCATGGCGATATACATAACTTAATTATAGTGGTAGATACACAAAAAGGGAGAGGAGACGTGAGGGAAAGTACACACAAAAAAAAGAATTTTAACCATCCGATTTGACGATTACTCATCAACCCGCTGGATCGGAATTCAGGAGTACTGGCACGCCTTCTCCAGCGAGATGGCCTTGTTGAGCTTGGCCGGGTCCATGACCACCTTGCACTCCACCTTCTTGGTGAACCGCGGCTTGACCAGCGCCCCCAGCACGTACGCCTTAGACCGCACCGTCGTCGAGAGCGTCATCGGCACGGGTTGCACCTTGCCGGCGCCCTTCCCTCCCGCCGCGGGCTGCGCCATCAGGGTCGGCCCGCTGCCGTACAGCGGCACCTTGTTCCCCTTGACGCTCACGCTCGCCGTCCGACGGCTGCTCCGCCCCTGGTAGAACTTCTTCAGCTGCAGCCACGATCCGTCCGGAGTCGATGTCAGTCGATCAATCAAGATATATAAAAATGGATGTTTCTTCGGTCTCCGGCCAGATCCAGTTGGTGCGAGAAGAGATCGTATGTAGATCGGATAGTTAAGCTTACGTCTCCTGCGGCGAGGTTGAGCTGGGAGTAGGAGAGCGTGAATGGGTCGGCGGTGACGTGGATGCCGAAGAAGGTGCCGGTGTTCTTGTAGTTGAACTTGACAGTCGCATTCGTGGTCGCCATGTCCGTCGGCACCAGCGACGCGTCCGTGCCCGCCTGGATGATGAAGTTCTGGAACGTGATGCTCTGCCAAGATCCAAATTGGTCAGCCCCCAGATCCAGATCCTCCAGAGAATCAATCAAGCAAGCAAGCAAGCAAGAAGAGCAGGTAGCTAGTGCTTACCTTCATTGCGATCTGGGGCTTCTGGGAGCGGGAGGCGCCCCAGAGCACGAGCGCGAAGAAGGTGAAGAGCACCACGAACGAGCCGACGAAAATCAGACAGTACTTGCAGCGCTTGGGCATGGGCCTGCGCTCGTCCTCGTCCAGCAGCCCCTCCTCCTCGATGACGCCGATCTCCTGCCACCCCTTGCCGCCCTTGTTGCGCGGGGCCTTGCCGCCGCGGGAGAAGCGGCTGGAGCTGGAGTGGGAGTGGCGGGGCGAGGCCATGGGGCTCAGAGCCGGGGTGGTGGCCGCCTTGGTGGTGGTCTCGCCGTCGTGCGAGTCGCGGGAGGGGCTCTGCACGTAGTACACCGCGCCGCGCATCACGCCGCCGGAGCCGGGGTTGGGGCCGTTGCCGGCGCGGGGTGGGGAGCGCGGCGGGGAGGAGGGGGCGAGGCTGGTCACCTCCGAGTCCGTCTTGGCGTGCATCTTCGCCGGGCCTCCTTCCCTCCGGCGCGCGAGCTGCTTCGGCTGGGCTAGCTTGAGCGAGCTGAGCAGCGGCAAGCAAGAAGCGAGAGGAAGATGGGGAGAGGCTGCGTGTGATCTTGATGTGGCTGGCAAAGCACTATAGTAAGCGCGTGTTAGTTGAAACTGTCGGTGCAGTGTAGACTACGAGCTGAGCTAGGCTGGCTCTGATGCGTTGTGCCTTCACTGTCACTCACTCTCTCTTGATTTGTTTTCAGTGAGAGAAAGCGATGCTAATTGCTAATTAGTTATGGTAGGTGCATGCTGACACAGATTTTTTTTTTAAAAAGAGGTATTAGCACTCAGGGTATAACTTGTCAAAAGGAACAAACTCGTACAAAGACTTGCAAAATGGGGTAGTCGGTACATAAAGCTTGTTGAAAATTTCATACAAAAATAGACCGAATCGAACCTCGTAGTACTCGCAGTTTTGCAAAAAAAAAACCTTTGTTCGATAAGAAATAGCACGATTTCGTTGTGGACGGACATGGCAAGACAATTTAACGAAAACCTCTTATTTTCTTCTGTATTACTACCCAACACCTAGTCGGTTGCCTGATCTTGTCTTTTTGGGTGGGCACGCCGTCCACTTCACTAAAGGAGGGTCTGCTTCTTCTGGTCGTCTCCTCAACTGCTCCTCCGCAACGGATCTTCTTAGCGGCGACAATGCCGGATGATCTGGTCTACCGTGCATGGTCGCATGGAACATGGAGGCCTGTTTTTGCTCGTCACTCCTAAATTCATTTAGCTGCGCTCTGGTTTATCTAGGGTTCATGAATGTCATGATAAGAGGGATGAATCAAACAATTGAGGTGGTTGGTAATGGTAGTTGTCCAGATAGCTTTCCCATAATTGTCCTCCTCGTTTTGACATGCTAATTCATGTGTGATGGCGTCATGTCCTCCTACACTGCATTGTCATGGAGATGGACATGCGATTTAATTTTGGCATACTTTGGATAAGTTATAGTTGATGTGCAAGATGTTCTTTTGGTCTGGTCAATTTAGGAAGGTTTTAGAAGATGGCATGTTTGAATGAATTTTGACGCTGGCCATGCCAAGATTCAGTAAAGGTGATTTTCTTTCTTCCAATTTTATGCATGATAATTCACGTATTGATGCATGGTTCATGTAAGTAGCTTGTAGTTGATGTGTTCAGGTAGTAATTTTAGTCAACGATGTACAGTGGCAAGTTTTACAAGATGTCCTCTTTCCCTAAAGTTTGGCATGGGATGGACAAGATTTGGTAAAGGTGTTACTTTCATTCGAATTTTGGACTGATAAGTGTTGTATTGGTGCATGGTACGTGTGGGAAGTTTGTACACGAAGAGTTTGCATACTAATTTTAGTCATTGAAGTATTATGTCAAGATTTGGAAATTGTCATGTTTGTCTGAATTTTGCATGGCCATTCAGTAATGGTTATCGAGAACCTTAACTTAATTATCTCCAGCTATTGAATTTGCTTAATATTTCCTAATTTCTTGCACATATGTTTAATGTAGGTCTTCACGGTTGAATAGAGCACAATTGAATTTTGTGATTGCATGAGGATCTTCTGTATGTTGATGGCACTACTGATTTCTTGGAAAATTGCAATGATCATAGATGGTCAATTAGTTGAATAAAATATTTTCATAGGCATCTAGGGTGTGTGATGAATGAGAGGTTGCAAGTGTATTGGTGCTTGTCTACAAAATATTTTAGTGATGGCCTTCTTTGCATTGAGAATGATGGTGACATAGTCTCCATGATAGAAGCTGCGAAGGAGCATTAGTCACTCTCTCTTTATGTTGAGCGCACACATTTTGTGAAGGGGCCGAGAAATGATCTGTTAAAGAAGGTTAGGCCTGAACAACCACCAGTTGTCAATGACCATAATGGAAGTGGCACAACACTAGAAAATGAGAGAAATGACATGGAATTTCCAGACACGTCCACATTTTTAGAAAATAAGAGGAAATAAATGCAAGATCAAAAGAAGCCTGGTGACCGGTGGAAATGACCAAAATGAAAGAGGAAGTAACTAGAGAAACAGATTCAGATTTCTATGATAATGATTATGGTGATGATGACATTTTACATCAAATATTGATAAACAAGTTAATGATCACAATGAATCATTGGAGATTGTTGAAGCAGAAGATGATGCATGGCTTAAGCATGAAGACATACAATTGTGAAAAGAACAAAAAGAAGAATTGTAGTACAAGTTCAAAGTGTTCAATGCAAAAGTGGACATAGAACATCCTGATCTCAAAGTAGGATTAGTTTTTCAAATGTGAAAGAGCTAAGAGTGGCAATAAAAGATTGCAATGTGAGGGAGAGTGAAAATTTAGAAAGTGAGGAATATGATTACCATAATATATGCTATGTATGGACAAAGAATTAGGGGGGGGGGCGTACTTATCTTGAAGGGAGACATGGACTACAGTGCAAACAACACGACAACACTTGGAGAAAGCAAACACGGACTCTCCACAAACCTACGGCAGAAAGAACAAGACGATGGCACCGTCGATGTGCATTCGTATCAGTGTCAATACTAGGAAAAAAGATGCAAACAAATACTACAAAAATTCTACAATCTTGGAACATATGTGTGCAACTCCATTGTATATTCCATGATTTGTCAATGAACAAAAATGATAGGGTTCACATACTTACTAGAATATAGCTCATCTGTGTTGATGTTGGTTCCAACCACTAAACAAATAAGGATAGCTAAAAATTAGAAGTGTTGCATACGAATTTATAACACTAAATTGCTAAAATAAATTTTATTAAAATTCATTTGCATAAAGCTTACACATGTCATCTTTCACTCACACAGAACACATGGGAAATGCCATACAAATCCCCTAAGACAAAGATCATACTCTGCATACAAAATGCAAACAAGAAAAATTACAATAAACCCAATTTCTTTTCTATCCCTAGATTTTAGCTCTGCACTCTTCCTAATTGCCATAATTTTTCTCTCAGATTTTCATCTTCGCATTAATTCTTCTCTATCAACAACAAATTGTCTTCAAAAAGTTGTGTAACCATCCTCCTACCCCTACATTCTTTTTCACCACATCTTCTTCAAGCTAACAGCCTGCTCTTGCATCCACATTATCACAGCGCTGCTTCTTGTTCTACAAATTCAATTAAATTCAGAATGCTACAACAGGGCATCTAAATGACTAGTATTACTGCTACAACTTCTACTAAATTTACTAAACTGAAGGTAACCTAACTATCTCTGCACTTAACACTTCACAAAGCACAACATCAAATTTATTAAACTGAATTTTACTATCTCTGAATGTAGTAACAAAATCGACAAGAAAAGAACTATTCTTAACTTCATTCCATAATGCGGGTACTAGTAGTACACGGAGGACTCAACCCAGACACTGACATCGCCAACCAAAGAACGATGTTGCAGGTTTCCCGTCGCCCGAGAAGTAGATCTCGTGCATCCGCACTCCAGCCACCGCTATCCATGTGCCGTCACAGTGGCTCAGCCACCGGAGTGCCGGCACCGCTTGTCAGGGGCGGCAACTAGGGGGGATTTCACCGCCATAGTGGTTCGATTTGGGAACTAGGAGTGGCCTGCATGCGTGGATAGTTCCGCGAAAAGGAAAAAAAAAACCTAGTGCGAGAAAAACAGAACATGGCAGGAGCTTCTTTTTAGCGTGGTAGGCCAAGTGCCCTGTCCTGATTGGCTATGTATGAATTTTGAATCAGATTGACAAGTTTGTGTACCGCACTGCCCCATTTTGCAAGTTCTTTTTTATTAATTTGATCCTGTTGGACAAGTAATTGTATCCTGAGTGCTACTAGTACTCCAATTACCTCAGTGTTCTGGGTTTAGTCAAAGCCAAATCTTGTAAGATTTGATCAAATATTTAGAAAAAAATATCAACATCTACAATGTAAGATCTATTGCATTATAATTAATCTTCATAAAATATACTTCCGAATTATATGCATTTGGTATTATAAATTTTAATATTTTTTCTTATATTTAGGGTCAAACTTTGTAAATTTAAGCTTTAACTAAACCCAGGACCGCGAGGTAATTATGAACGCGATGGAATACCTCTTTTAAACTATTATCTTGTCCTACCTCCTACAGGCACGTTAGTTGGATGAAACCGTCGGTGCACGTGCTCTTGATTTATTTATTTCTAAAGAGAGACAGCGATGTTAAGCAGTACTCCTACAGAGCATGTTGTGAAGGATTTTTCTACTACACTAATTAGTACTCGCACAGACCACGTTGTGAAGGAATCTGGTTGTTTTAACGTGAATGTGGATGCAGCTTTTTGCCCTGTTACCACTAGAGGTGCTGCTGGGTTGCTATCATGGCAAATGGGGTCCTTTCAATCATCGATACCAAGGCTAAATTTTTGATACCGTCCAGAATTATTTGACTGTTCAAGAATGCAAATATCTGGCAACTAGTTGAAAGTGCGATATGGGCAACTACTTGCAACTTTATTTATGGGTGCATCAGTTACAACGGCCAACGGAACGAGGCAAACGGACGCGTGGATCGGAAATACGTCTGCATCCTACTTCAGCGGGGCGACGCATCGTGTCCGAGTCGTCTGCAGCGACGCAAACACGACGCAAATATTTAGCTTTGGTATCAATGTTTGCGTCTCCGTGGACGCTGCGCGGTCGCGCCTAGCGTCCGCTCGCTTCCCCTCGGGCCTTCCTGGCAGCGACCCTGGTTTGATCGGCCTCCGGAGTGGCAACCGCGCCGATCAACCCGCCAACCGCCGGAATGGAGCGTCGAACCGCCGCAGAAGAGCAACCGCCAGTCTCTTCGTTATACGCGCCGCCATTAATCCCCGCAGAATATAACTCCTGCGTCTACTGTAATTCACGTCGAACCGCCTTCTTCTTCTTCTTCTTCTCCAACACCGGCACGCCATGAGCGACTACACCCTGCCATCGGACTCGGAGAGCGAGGGCAAGCCGCCCGGATGGCTGCATTGGTGGGAATCCCCTGCGACGTCAAGCGATCCGGGCTCCACGGCCAGCGACCCTGCCTCCACGCCGAGTGAGGAGGAGGAGGATGATACGTCTCCAACGTATCTATAATTTCTTATGTTTCATGCTAGTTTTATGATAATACCTACATTTTTATTCATACTTTATATCGTTTTGATGCATTTTCCGTAACTAACCTATTAACAAGATGCCGAAGTGTCAGTTCCTGTTTTCTGCTGTTTTTGGTTTCAGAAATCTTGCACAGGAAATATTCTCGGAATTGGACGAAACAAAAGCCCACGATCTTATTTTTCCACGGAGCTTCCAGAACATTGAAGAAGAGTCGGAGACGGGCAGCAGGGGGACCACACCATAAGGCGGCGCGGGTGGCCCCCTGGCCGCGCCACCTGGTGGGGAGGCCGCCCCCTGGCTCCTCCGAGGCCGCCCTTCCGCCTATATATTCTCTCCGCCTCGAAAACCCTAAAAAGATAAGCCACGATACGAGAAAAGTTACGCAGCCGCCGCCATCGCGAAGCCAAGTTCGGGGGACAGAAGTCTCTGTTCCGGCACGCCGCCGGGACGGGGAATTGCCCCCGGAAGGCATCTCCATCGACACCACCGCCATCTTCATCGCCGCTGCTGTCTCCTATGATGAGGAGGGAGTAGTTCTCCATTGAGGCTAAGGGCTCTACCGGTAGCTATGTGGTTAATCTCTCTCCCATGTGATCTTTATGTGATCATGAGCTTTGTATCACTATTAATCTACGTGCTACTCTAGTGATGTTATTAAAGTAGTCTATTCCTCCTCCATGATGTAATGTTGACAGTGTGTGCATCATGTAGTACTTGGCGTAGGTTATGATTGTAATCTCTTGTAGATTATGGAGTTAACTATTACTATGATAGTATTGATGTGATCTATTCCCCCTTTCATAGCTTAAAGGTGGCAGTGTGTATGCTATGTTAGTACTCGGTCTAAATTGTAACGGTCTATTATGCTCTAGAGGTTACTTAAATATGAATTCCGAATGTTGTGGAGCTTGTTTACTCCGGCTTGAGGGAGCTCTTGTAGCCCTACACAATGAATGGTGTTTGTTATCCAACAAGAGAGTGTATGTAGCACAAGTGAGGAGAAGTTATTTATTTGTTATGTGATCAATGTTGAGAGTGTCCACTAGTGAAAGTATGATCCCTAGACCTTGTTTCCAAATACTGCAAACATCGCTTGTTTCTTCGTTTTCTTGCATCTTTACTTCCTACAATATTACCACCATCTATACCACCTGTGTTTTACTATCTCTTCGCCGAACTAGTGCACATATACATCTGACAAGTGTATTAGGTGTGTTGGGGACACAAGAGACTTCTTGTATCTTAATTGCAGGGTTGCTTAAGAGGAATATCTCTGACCTCTACCTCCCGAGTTCGATAAACCTTGGGTGATTCACTTAAGGGAAACTTGCTTCGTTGTTCTACAAACCTCTGCTCTTGGAGGCCCAACATTGTCTACAGGAATAGAAGCGTGCGTAGACATCAAGCTATTTTCTGGCGTCGTTGCCGGGGAGGTAGGATAAAAGGTATTCACATCCTCCGACTACTAAGCTATTTCCTAGCACTGTTGCGGTGTGTGAGTGCTCGAAGGTATTTCCTTTAGATCCTGCAATTATATCTTTTTGTTTCTTGTTTTCACTAGTTAGGCTTAATGGAAAACAACAAAAATATTAGAGATCTTTATAGTATTTATCTTGAGTTAGGACATGAGGTGTTTTAAGAGAAAATTAAAAAACCTATGAAACTTTATATGCATGCTAATGGCAATGTTATTAGTATGAATGCTTTGAACACTATTGTTGCTAATGCTATGGAAAATTCTAAGCTTGGGGAAGCTGGTTTTGATGAGCATGATATTTTTAGTCCCCCAAATTTTGAGGAGAAAATTTACTTTGATGATACTTTACCTCCTATTTATGATGATTATAATGATAGTGGTATTTTGGTGCCACCTACTATGGAGGATAAAGGTTATTATGATTATACCATGCCTGCAATTTATGATGATATTTTTAGTCCCCCAAGCATTGAGGAGAAAATTAATTATGATTACAATATTCCTCCTATATATGATGATTATGGTGATGAGAATAATAATGATAGCCATCTTATTGAATTTGCTCCCAGTACAATTAATAGTAATGACTATGCTTATATGGAGAGTAATGATACTTTTATGCATGTGAATAAGAATGTTTCATGTGATAGTTATATTGTTGAGTTTGTTCATGATGCTACTGAAAGTTATTATGAGAGAGGGAAACATGGTTATATGCATCTTAATAATATTAAGTTTTCCCTCTTTGTGTTGAGAATCTTGAAGTTGCGCTTGTGTTGCCTTTTTATGCTTATTGCATTATGCTTACATGACTTGTTTATTTACAAGATTCCTTTTCATAGGAAGTGGGTTAGGCTTAAATGTTTTTTTGAATTTGCTTCTTGATGCTCTCTTTTGCTTCAACTCTTATTTCTTGCGCGAGCATATTAAAATCACTGAGCCCATCTTAATGGCTATAAAGAAAAGCGCTTATGTGAGACAACCCATTGTTTTACTTCTGCACTTTTGTCTTATATTTGAGTCTTGGAAGTTGTTACTACTGTAGCAACCTCTCCTTATCTTTATTTTATTGCATTGTTGTGCCAAGTGAAGTCTTTGATAGTAAGGTTGATACTAGATTTGGATTACTGCGCAGAAACAGATTTCTTACTGTCACGAAATTGAGCAGCCCCGTCTGTAGGTAACTCAGAAAAAATCTTCCAATTTACATGCGTGATCCTCAGATATGTACGCAACTTTCATTCAATTTGAGCGTTTTCATCTGAGCAAGGTAAGTGCCCCTGAAAAATTCATCTTTACGGACTGTTGTGTTTTGACAGATTCTGCCTTTTATTTCGCATTGCCTCTTTTGCTATGTTGAATGGATTTCTTTGTTCCATTAACCTCCAGTAGCTTTGGGCAATGTCCAGAAGTGTTAAGAATGATTGTGTTACCTCTGAACATGTGAATTTTTGATTATGCACTAACCCTCTAATGAGTTTGTTTCGAGTTTGGTGTGGAGGAAGTTTTCAAGGGTCAAGAGAGGAGGATGATATACTATGATCAAGAAGAGTGAAAAGTCTAAGCTTGGGGATGCCCCCGTGGTTCATCCCTGCATATTTCAAAAAGACTCAAGCATCTAAGCTTGGGAATGCCCAAAGCATCCCCTTCTTCATCGACAACTTATCAGGTCACCTCTAGTGAAACTATATTTTTATTCAGTCACATCTTATGTACTTTACTTGGAGCGTCTGTGTGCTTTTATTTTCGTTTTGTTATTTTCATTCTCTGAATAAATTCATGCTTGTGTGGGAGAGAGACACGCTCCGCTCTCTCATGTGAACACTAGTGTTCTTCGCTTTTACTTTCAATGTTCATGGCGGAGTTGAAAACCGCTTCGTTAATTGCTATATGGTTGGAAACAGGAAATGCTTCATGTAGTAATTGGTATATGGTCTTGAATAATTTGATACTTGGCAATTGTTGTGCTCATATAGATCATGTTTCAGCTCTTGCATCATGTACTTTGCACCTATTAATGAAGAACTACATAGAGCTTGTTAAAATTTGGTTTGCATGATTGGTCTCTCTGAGTCTAGATATTTTCTGGTTAAGGTGTTTGAACAACAAGGAAGACAGTGTAGAGTCTTATAATGCTTGCAATATGTTCTTATGTAATTTTTGCTGTACCGGTTTATACTTGAGTTTGCTTCAAACAACCTTGCTAGCCTAAGCCTTGTATTGAGAGGGATTACTTCTCGTGCATCCAAATCCTTGAGCCAAAAACTATGCCATTTGTGTCCACCATACCTACCTACTACATGGTATTTCTCTGCCATTCCAAAGTACATTACTTGAGTGCTACCTTTAAAATTCTATTCTTTGTCTTTGTAATATATAGCTCATGGGAAAATAGCCTTAAAAACTATTGTGGTAAAGAATATGTAGCTTATGTATCTTATTTCTTATAAGTTGCTTGTTGAGCGGTAACCATGTTTCTGGGGACGCCATCAACTTTTACACCTTTGTTGAATATCATGTGAGTTGCTATGCATGTTCGTCTTTGTAAGAGCAAGATCTATGACCCTTGTTTTGTGTGTTTGATAACAACACTCGAACAATTCTAACCGTGCACAAAGATTATCTTTGATGGATTTGTAGGTGTACGGTGCCCTCGCTGAACACACTATGATCGGAAGACTGAAGCGTAGATCTTAGGTTTTCCGGTTTTGTGTGTGTGTCGTGAGGTAACATGGTAGGAGAGGAAAAGAGGAAAAAGCTGGTTTAGCCATAGCGGTACTACCGGTACCGGGAGCGGTAGTACCGCTACCCTACGGTACCGCTGTGAGCTACTGCTCTGAGGATTGCACACGAGATTGTCCCACAGAACAGGTTACGGTACCTTTACGGTACCATGAGCGGTAGTACCGCTTGCAAGAGGCAGTACCGCCCATGGTACCGCTCAAGTACCGTAACATGTTACGGCAGTACCGCTCTGGTACCGCTTTGGTACCGCTTTGGATCCAGTAAGGTCTGGACCCTATCGCGGTACCTCAAGCGGTACCGCGAGCGGTAGTACCGCAATGTGTCCACGTGGACAAGTTCCGTGGGGATTCGAACTCAGAGCGGTAGTACCCCTTCTTCCCCAGCTCGTTTTTAGCTCTTCTCTCTCCCTCTCCTCCATTGTTTCTGAGCTCAAACTTAGAGGATCTCCCTCCCTACCCAACCAATCTTGCCCATACTTTGAGGAGTGGTGGAGGAGGTCCCGATCTATCGTTCTACCGAGAGAAATTTCACCAATTCGTGGTACTCCTTAGTGGATCTTGGTGGTAGAGTTCCTATAGTGGAATCTTGGAAGAAGTGCATCCATGGAGGCTAGCTTGGTGATGTACTAGCCCCATGGGTTGTTGGGAGCCTCCTTGTGGTGTGGAGCTCGCCCCAACCTTGTGAAGGAATCACCGCCTCGACCGGTGCCTTAGTGGAGAAGGGGGAGCACCTTTGTGGAGCTCTCTCGAGGAAGAAGGTGAGGCCTTCCTTCGTGGTGTGGCCGTCTAGCCTCTTGTGTGAGGCTAGCACCTCCTCAACGCGGACGTACTCCCTTTTGTGGGAGGAAGCTGCGACAACAAACCTCGCCTCGTCTTCGCGCCCTCCGGTTGTCCCGCTCCTTACTCTTACTATCTTGTGATTGTTCCTTTGCTTGTTGCACTTGTTCTAGGATCATTGTAGGATCACTCCCATCGCTAAAGTTATCACCTTTACCTTCCGTTGCACTAAAAATTGAAAAAGGCTAAAACTTGACGTAGCGCCCATTCACCCCCCCTCTTGTTCGCTACGATCCATTCAATTGGTATCAGAGCAAGGTTTTCTTGCTCGGGCTTTACCGCCTAAGAAATGGCCGAACAAGAGAATGGAGAGAATGGGTTCCTTCCCGGTGAGCAATCACCTCCACCATCAATTGTCGATAGCACTCCGGCTACTTTGGATGACCTCAAGAAATTGGAGTCATCCATTGTATCTCAATTGAAGGCTATGATGATGGAGTTGATTGCTCCCAAATCAACCCCCAAGGCTAGTGTCGATGTTCCTCCATCACAAGTCAACCCTCTTCCTCTTGTTGATTTTGTCGCGCAATCGACAAAACCACCTCGAGAAGGGGAACTTGAGGACATTGGCACTTCATCAAAAGGGAAGGATGATTCACCGGTTGAGGGACAATTAGGAGGCTATCATGCGGTGCCTCCACCGAGTGATTACTCCCTAAATGTCCCAATACCCATGCCTCGTATCTTGACTCATGGCTCACCACCGCTACTTGATTCCAATACCTTTGAAAATTGGCAATTCTTGATGAAATCTCATGTGCGCAGCGCGTCTACCGAACTTTGGCGCATCATTGAGGAAGGTTATTCACCAAGAGACCCAAATAACTTGACAAGAAGAGAGGTCGTGGATGATCAACTCAACGCCACCGCCATCAACATGATTCACATGGCCGTCACACCCAAGGACCGCGCTCATATTCACTCGCTCAAGACCGCCAATGAAGCATGGAATAAACTCAACAAGAGCATCCAAAGCTCTCGTTTCTATGAAGTAAACAATATGGCGGACAACTTCGTCATGCATGAAGGAGAATCACCCGAAGAGATGTACCGGCGCCTTATCGCTCTCGCCGTGCAAATGCAAGATCTCGGAGCAACATTTGTGGATGACCCTTGGATCAAGCGAAAGTTCTATAATGCTCTTCTTCCTTATGAGGAGGTGAAGTTGACGGCCATCCGCCAAAATGCCTCCTTTCGTGCAATGACATCCGATGAAGTTCTTAGTGAAGTCATCGCTTTGGACATCTCCAAGAAGAATGCGGAAGATCTCGTTACTCGTGCCCACAACGTCCGTAAGCCCAATCTTGCGTTGAAGATGAAGGTGCATGAGGCTAGTGAGAGTGATGAGGATCCCATCGAGTGGAGTCCGGATGACCTCAAGGCAAATTATCATGAACACATGGCCCTTGCCGCCAAGAGCTTTTGGAGTGGGAACAAGACACGGGGCTCAAGGCTAAGAAGATACTCTCCCTCAAGTCCAAGAGAAGAGCAAAGGGGGAAAGCTTGCTATAATTGTGGCAACACAAGTCACTTTGTTGCCGATTGTATCTTTGAGAGAAGAGAAGACAACGGTGGAAAGCTTGTACGTAAGGACAAGTTCAAATCTCTCTCAAAAGGTTTCTCCAAGTTCTCCTCCAACTCCGGAGACGCCAAGGCCTCCTACACCAAGAAGACTAGAGCTTTCATTATTCGTGAAGAATATTCCTCCGATGAAGGTGAAGAGCAAAAAGGCAAGGGGATGAACAAGGAGGAAAGGGAAGTGGCCGCCATCGCAATCTCCACTCCCTTCACCTCTCTCTTCGACCCTCCAAACGAGAACCTCATCGTCAACAACTTCCATTGTCTTGTGGCAAAGGTATCTTCGGAGACCCATGATGAGGAACTTGTGACTCAAGATCGTGTTGAAGCGGATTTGGAAATTGTCTCTCTCACTCAAGCTCATGAGGAAGAATGGTGCATGCGCATGTCTCTTGAAACTAGTGCTATTGTTCTTGAAGATTCCAACAATTACTTTATCTCCCGTCTCATCGAAGATAAAGATTATGCTCTTGGTTGGTTGAGAAGACATAATGCAAGACTCTTGGATATCATTTCTCACCAAGAGGAAGCCTTGGATGAGTACTTTCGTTTGAGCAAGGAGAAGGTGTCTTGTTGTGATCATGAAGAGGAGATTGCCACCCTAAAGAGACACAAGGCCATTCTAGTTAAAGAGATTGATAGACAAAATGAGTCCTTGATGGAGTTCTCTCGCTTGAGTAAAGGAAAAGATACTTGTTGTGACCACGAGGACAAAATTGCAACTCTAAAGAGGAGAAATGACAAGCTTATGGTGATCAAGATCATGTATGAGGAAGCCTTGGTGGAATATAAACGGGCTAGCAAGGACTATATTTGTCGCAACCATGAAGATGATATTGCCACCTTGGAAAGACAAAAGCGCTCACTTTTGACCATGAATTCTCTTCAAGAAGAAGCTTTGTTGGAACATTTCCGAGTGAACAAGGAGAAAGAGGCTCAAGAATTCGACAATGTTCATGAAGTCAACCGCTTGAAGTCCAAAATTGAAAGACTCCAAATTCAAGCTCAATTCTTGGAAGGAGTTATTGAAAATAGAGATAAGACCAATGATGCCTCTTGCAATGAAGGAGGAGTGACTATAAGACCAAAAGAGAAGATAAGAAGGAGGATCAAGATAAAGAGGAGCATCAAGATAGGGCCCATTGTAAAATGGGTCCCTATCTCCAAAGCTTGATCCATGGAGGTCTTTGCTTCCGGTGGTGCTTCATTGGTGGAAGATTGAAGCCACATTTCTCTCAACCGGAAGCAAAGAAGTTGTTGTCGCCTTTGTGCTATCTCGCTCTATATCTTCTTATGGCGTCAACATAAGCGAGCTTAAAGGTATTGGAGCCTTGACAAGATGGTGACCAAGTCCTATCTTGTCAAGACTCTTGCATTTGTGTTCTTTGTTCATTGTGTTACACTCTTGGGCCTTTGTACCTACTATTATGAACATGTAGTGGTTCTCTTGTGGAGCTTGTCTCTTCAAGAGGCCACGGCCTAGGACTAATGGAATTTGCTTCTTTTTGTAGAAATTGTGTTTTTGTAGGGTTTGTGTTGAGGAAAATGAACCATGATGAAGTTTCTCAAACAATCTCAATACAAATTCTAGAACATGATCATTGCAAGAAGAAGTAACAATGGAATGGAGTTTATACTCAAGATCTTGGATGTCTCCATTGGCAAAGGAGGAATCCTCTACATTCTCCTAGCCATTCTCTTACCCTCACCCATGGGGTTGCCGGAAGTGAGAATCAAACCTAAGAAGACATTCAAACATGATGATGGAGTATGAGTCTATTGTGTGGTTGGTGGTATTGTGTGATGAGACATCTCAATGGATATGATAGTTCTTTGGAGGAGGCGAAGTGCTTCTTGTGAGAAAGGAGATGCAATTCCCCCGATTACCATAGGAAGGATGAGTGTTGGCACTCGCCGATCTCAAAAGCTACCTTCTATGTGTACCGGGGAAGGACGAAGTTCCACCCATGTGGAGCCATCTACACCACAAGGCCAAGACTCTTCCATTGGACAACCAAGTGCTAGATCATCTCTACCACAACCTCAAGTTCGACATCAACAACAATGAGGGTCAACGCGAGGACCTAAACCATGATGAAGATTAAGGGACCACACAAGAATCTATCCTTTTGGTCCATTCTCGCCGGGGTGTTAATGCGTCAAGACTCTCACATAATTCAAGAAAAGAACAAGACATACTCAAGAGCAAGATATGATGGGATTCAACGGTATAGCAAACCCAAGTGTCAATTCTTCCCGAATGTGCCCAACAAGACAATGGACTCACTCTCTACCGATATTCGTCAAGGTTTGCTTCTCTACCTTTGTGCGCTTCATCCGGACATTGCATTGAGTGTGGCCATCATACCACCTTCATGCTACATGTCTAGGTGGATAGCACGCATGGATATAGGGGGAGTGCGGTTTAAACTTACTGAGCTATCCCTCCCCGAAATACAAAACATATGCTATTCGTCAACTAAGTGACTAATGAGCTTCATGTTGAGTTGTAGCCGTGAGTCCTAGATACATCTACGCGTCCTCACACTACAAAACTCTTACACGGTGGCTTCGTCTACCAATCTCCTCTTTGAGGAGCTTTTTCTTTTTTTTTTTGGTTTCTTCATTTGCCTTCGGTTCTCTTTTCCTTCATATTCTTCATGGGAGATTCACCCAAGCTTGGATTTTCTTACTTTGATTCTTGCAAGCTTGGTTGGGTAGTACCTTAACAGTTCCTCCATCTAATCCTAAGCCATGATCTATCTCTTGAGCCAACTCAGTCTAAAAGCACAAGTCTACACCAAAATCTGAGTGTTTCTTGAATTTGGAGGACGGTACTACCGTTTCTTGGGCCGGTACTACCGCTCTGGGGCAGTTATCTGACGAAACTGAACAATTATCCCCAGAACGGTACTACCGCTCTAAGTACCGGGTCAGTACCGGTAAGCGGTACTACCGCTTTTAGGAGCGGTACTACCGCTTGCATCCTTTGACAAGGGGTACCGGTTGGGGTCGGGGTTCCCCCAAATCACCACAACTCCTCTTCCACCTCAAGTCAAAAGCTCCTCCAAGCTCAAGACCTCGAGGAGATCGGCCCCGATCTCCTTTTCCAGTCACCGCCGGCCAAATCTCCTCCGTGGAGAAGCTTCCCCACCCCCTTCTCCGCCATGTCCTCCGGTATGAACCCTAATTTCTCTCTCTAGGGTGTGTTGAACTCCCTAGATGCATATGCTATGGTTTGAGGGAGTTGTATGGTGGAGAAGCTCTCTTGGAGGCTCTACATGTGTGGGGATACTAACTAGCAACAATGTGTGACACTAGATTGATTTTGCCATGAAACTCGATCTCGGTTTGGATGTGCAGAGCTTAAGCGGTAGTACTACCGCTCTATCTAGAGTCACCAATGTTGCCTGTTAGTGTCCTCTTTGATCCTTAATTTCTCGGCTTGTGCACTTATCCCCTATTCCCTCCCAAACCCTTGCTATTCACAGGAGCACCTAAGACCCGTGGCGGCAAGATCAAGCCATCCTCTCGTCGTCATCGAGATGAAGAGCAAGAGGAGGTCATGCCAACAAGGACCACCAAACGACAAAGAGAAGCGAGCAGCGAGGGGCAAGGGGACCTCAAAAATCAATGCTAGATGTCAAGAAAGGCCAGCTTTTGGAAGTGAGGGGGCCAATCCTTATTTGCTCCCAAGAAATGCTCGTCAATGCCCCAATACTTATTTCCATCATGTCAATCAAGAAAGGATCTACACTGAGGTCTATGGGGCCAAAGAGTTCAAGTGTTGCCCCCAATACTCCATAAGCATGGACAAGCTCAAATCCGACCTCGACTACTTTGGAGAAGCACTTGAGATATGTGATGAACAAGGACTTATTCCTATAATGACCTTCTCTCACGACTTCTCCCGGGAGGTGATTTGCCAATTCTATGCCACGGTTGTCTTTCTTGAGGATGAAGGAGGCTTTCGCTCCTTAAAGTGGATGACAAAGGAGCATGTGATGGAGGCCACATGGCAAGACTTTGCTAGAGGCATTGGTTATGAGCTCCCCGAAGACGACTCAAACACCTTCCGCATTCATCTCCAAGCCAAGCCAATGGACAAGGAGAAAATGGCCGATCTCTACATTCGAGGGAGGATGTTGTGTGGAAGCACCAAAGGCCTTCTACCTGTCTACGACATCATGAACCGCATCTTTCGCAGCACCATCAACCCCAAGCATACCAATCATGATGAGGTGCATGGGTTCCTTGTGAATCTCCTTGTGCGCACACATGAGTTGAGGGGCAGCGGCAAGCAACTGGATGTCATGGATTATATTTGGCATGAGATGCGTGATTGTGCATTCCTTCGCAAGCTTCCTCAGTACGCTCCCTTCATCATGAGGCTCATTTTCCTAAAGTGGGATCGAGCTGGCCGTGGAGATCTCCTTGAGCAATGCCGCCCCAACATCACTATTCATAAGGAGAAAAGCCCCCTTGTCAAGGATCATGACCTTCCAAGGTTTGGCAAAGGAGCTCCGAAGAACAAGGATGAAGACGAAGCCGATAGCGACGACTCCGACTATGTGCCCAACTCCATCAAGACCAAGGGCCTCTTTGCCAAGCTCACCGCTCGCCTCAAGAAGTCCTTTTGCTTCAAGAGGGATCTCGAAGATAGGATGTATCAAGCTCATCACGACAACAAGAAGATTCGCCAACGCCAAAAGGCCATGATGAGGCACATGCAACTCCCGGTCTCCGAGGGCTCCGAGGACAACATCACACCTCCCGGTGAGTGGAAGTCGAAACTCGTTTGGTCAAGTTCCGAGGACTCCATCCCCGAGCCACCTCATGGCAAAGGCCATGTCCAAGAGGAAGACGATGATGATGAAGGCGAAGATGAAGAGGAGGAGGACATTGAGGGTGGGGGTGACGAGGATGAAGATGAGGACGATGATGATGATGAAGAGGATGACGAGTGATCCACCTTGGGACGTTAGCATGCTCCTTCTCCCTTTTTGGTGTCTCGATGCCAAAGGGGGAGAAGTTGATCTACTAGGACGGGAATTTGCATGGGGATGCCAAGGGCTTGGTGCTTCGTTTTGGTTCTTTCGGCCTTGGCATCAAATCTTTTCCTAGTTATTTGGAACTTTATTCGTATGTGTGCTCGCTATTCTATTTGTGGATCTCCCGATCCCCCGGTTTGTATTAAGACTTAATCGTTCGTAGCCTAATGGTCTTCACTATTTATCATCAATCCTATGGAGGCTTTTATTATTATGAGTTTGGGTTTTCTCTCAAGGCAAAGGTATGAAAAGTTTCACCCAAACTCTCCTATATGCACTTATACTTGCCTCCATAGTGTGCTTGTGCTATATGATCTTGTCATATGTTCCTCTTAGCACTTATGCTTGGTTTGTAGAATCTAGGGGGAGTTTCTCTCTAGAATGTGTGCATTTGTATACAAATGCATATTCTAAATATGCACACATCTAGGGGGAGCTTTGTCTACTCTTACAAATCATATACCTTATCATAATATCCTATGATTTATTGCAAATTTGTGTGTTGTCATCAAACACCAAAAAGGGGGAGATTGTAAGAGCAAGATCTATGACCCTTGTTTTGTGTGTTTGATAACAACACTCGAACAATTCTAACCGTGCACAAAGATTATCTTTGATGGATTTGTAGGTGTACGGTGCCCTCGCTGAACACACTATGATAGGAAGACTGAAGCGTAGATCTTAGGTTTTCTGGTTTTGTGTGTGTGTCATGAGGTAACATGGTAGGAGAGGAAAAGAGGAAAAAGCTGGTTTAGCCATAGCGGTACTACCGGTACCAGGAGCGGTAGTACCTCTACCCTACTGGTACCGCTCTGAGCTACCGCTCTGAGGATTGCACACGAGATTGTCCCACAGAACAGGTTATGGTACCTTTACGGTACCATGAGCGGTAGTACCGCTTGCAAGCGGCAATACCGCCCACGGTACCGCTCAAGTACCGTAACATGTTACGGCAGTACCGCTCTGGTACCGCTTCGGTACCGCTTTGGATCCAGTAAGGTCTGGACCCTATCGCGGTACCTCAAGCGGTACCGCGAGCGGTAGTACCGCAATGTGTCCACGTGGACAAGTTCCGTGGGGATTCGAACTCAGAGCGGTAGTACCGCTTCCAGGAAGCGGTAGTACCGCTTAGGCAAAAACAAGCACATAACGGTTGGATTTTGGAGGGACCTATATAAAGGCCCCTTCTTCCCCAGCTCGTTTTTAGCTCTTCTCTCTCCCTCTCCTCCATTGTTGCTGAGCTCAAACTTAGAGGATCTCTCTCCCTACCCAACCAATCTTGCCCATACTTTGAGGAGTGGTGGAGGAGGTCCCGATCTATCGTTCTACCGAGAGAAATTTCACCAATTCGTGGTACTCCTTAGTGGATCTTGGTGGTAGAGTTCCTATAGTGGAATCTTGGAAGAAGTGCATCCATGGAGGCTAGCTTGGTGATGTACTAGCCCCATGGGCTGTTGGGAGCCTCCTTGTGGTGTGGAGCTCGCCCCAACCTTGTGAAGGAATCACCGCCTCGACCGGTGCCTTAGTGGAGAAGGGGAGCACCTTTGTGGAGCTCTCTCGAGGAAGAAGGTGAGGCCTTCCTTCGTGGTGTGGCCGTCTAGCCTCTTGTGTGAGGCTAGCACCTCCTCAACGCAGACGTACTCCCTTTTGTGGGAGGAACTGCGACAACAAACCTCGCCTCGTCTTCGCGCCCTCCGGTTGTCCCGCTCCTTACTCTTACTATCTTGTGATTGTTCCTTTGCTTGTTGCACTTGTTCTAGGATCATTGTAGGATCACTCCCATCGCTAAAGTTATCACCTTTACCTTCCGTTGCACTAAAATTGAAAAAGGCTAAAACTTGACGTAGCGCCCATTCACCCCCCCCCCCCCTCTTGTTCGCTACGATCCATTCAGTCTTGTCTGAAGTAAGGGCGATTTATCATGATCAAATGGTTTGAGTATGCATATTGTTAGAGAAGAACATTGGGCCGCTAACTAAAGCCATGAATAAGGTGGAAGTTTCAGTTTGGACATCAATCCTCAATCTCTTATGAGAATATTATCTGTTGTTGAATGCTTATGCATTAAAGAGGAGTCCATTATCTGTTTTCTATGTTGTCCCGGTATGGATGTCTAAGTTGAGAATAATCAAAAGCGAGAAATCCAATGCGAACTTTCTCCTTGGACCTTTGTACAGGCGGCATAGAGGTACCCCTTTGTGATACTTGGTTGAAACATATGTTATGCAATGATAATCCATGTAAATCCAAGCTAATTAGGACAAGGTGCGAGCACTATTGGTATTCTATGCATGAGGCTTGCAACTTATAGGATGTCTTATACATAACGCATATGAATTAGGGATTTCTATTTTCGTGCCCTCGGGTCCTTAGTTGTGCTCAGTTTTCCCCAGCTCCTTAGTTTTTCCTCAGTTTTACCCAAGCCTTTGTCTGAAACCATCACACGTGATGTAACGGCCGGTTGCCCGACGGTTGACCGTTATCTTCTGACTAGTGGGGCCACGTAGAGCCCGCAAAGACACGTCAGACCATCCATCTTTGTTTGACCGTAAGCATCGGTGTATCCTTGACCAAAACGCGCACGAGTGGGGCTTCGGTATATCGAATGACAAGTGGGCCATGGCGCTGATACAATGGGCAATACACGGGTAGGAATAGATTTTTAAACGGAGCTCTACAGCGATGGCACGGAGGAGGTGGCCTGCGGGGTGCCGAGATGAGATCGACGTCCACAAAGAACTGCATGAGGCGAGACCAGACGCATTAGATAGATATGAACTAGACGTGTTTAACCATGCAAAGAAGAGAAGAAATGGTCGACGACATCGACGACTACCTCAAAACTTTGACTGACCGTGTCCGACACGAACGCGAGCAATGTATAGAAAACTAGTGTCTCTCCTTTCTGGCGTGTATAGATGGGTGCTAGAAGAGTGTGGTGGCGAAGGGAAAGACCTCGCGATGGTCTGTGGCGTCCAGCATAGCGGGGCTGCGTGGCCGTGCCCACAGCGGCGTGCATGCATGTTCGGCATTGGCATCAGCATGTACGTTCGGCATTGGCCTCGGCGGTATCTCTGGTGTGTCAGTGATCGAATGAGGGGACGGGATTGATGGTGCATCCCGACGGTGACCTAGCAGTGGCGGCGAGCATAGTCGTTCTGACCATGCCGATATCGGCATCGGCATCGTTTGGAGGCTGTGGTGCTCGAATCAAGGTGGGATTTGTTTCTTGTACGCCAAAAGTGATTTGAAACAAGTTTCGTGTTGAAGGTTAGGTAACGAAAGGTTGTAACTAAGCCCAAAATTATACTAGCGCCATGGTGAGGTTCTTTTTGATAGAGCTATACGGTTGGGCAAACTTTTTTGACACTTTTTAGATAGGGTTCCTTGTTGTTACACGTATGGCATCATGTATGGCAAATTTGGGGTCATTTGGAGATGTTCGAAAAAATCACTTTGCTTAAACGCATGCCGTTTCGTCTCACTAAAACCAGCTTTTCTAACAAGGTGATTTTTTCTACATTCTCTAAATGGCCTCAAATTTCATACAGCTGATCTTTTATACATAGATAGATAGATGGTTTCATTTTTACATTTTTCGAACTTTTTATTTCCCTTTATAATACCCAATTGATTTTCAGATTTTGTAACAAGTTATGGCATCATGTATGGCATCATTTTCGCCCTAAATTTCAAATTTTGTGAAACTTTCCCTTTTAGATATTCCTTGTTGTTATAGATATGGCATCATGTATGCCAAATTTGGTTAGGTCTCACTGAAACCAGCTTTTGTATCAAGTTAGGTTTTTTCGACCTTCTCAAATGAGATTTTTTTCTACCTTCTCTAAATGACCTAAAAAATCATACATACGATCTTCTATACAAAGATAGGTAGATTTTTTGCGTGAAAAGTAATGGATACAACAAATCGGTGATGGTTTATCATTTTTTGCGTGAAAATTAATGGCTACAACAAATCGGTGATGGTTTATCATTTTTTGCGTGAAAATTAATGGCTACAACAAATCGGTGATGGTTTATTATTTTTTTCGTGAAAATTAATGGCTACAACAAATCGGTGATGGTTTATCATTTTTTGCGGGAAAAGTAATGCCTAAAAGAGTTTATAATTTTTAGCGCGTGAAAATGAATACAGAAAACCACCCTTTAGCATACTTAGAGAGTGGAAGGTAACCGCCGACAGAGAGAGAGAGGGGTTAGATCATACGATCAACGGTCGGCGGGTACGATCCGCGTGACATGGGCTAGACCAATCAGGGCAATGTTGCACGTCTGCGAGAATTTGTGGAGGGGGAGGGCAAAACTGAGTAGTATCAAGAAACCAAGGGCACCTGTGTAATAAACAGACTAAGGGATTCAAATATGAGATTTAAAAAATGGAAAATGCGTGTTTTGTACAATGAAACCCATGTTGGCCTACCTCAAACTATTTGCAATACAAATATACATGAGTGTGAGAATTGTGGCCTCATTTAGACAAAGTATGTTTTGGGGAAAGCTGTTTTGGGAAGGGCTTATTGTGGAAAACCATGCACCTTCATAGCTACTAGGTGATTTGAGAAGGCTTTGAGAAGTGGCAATTTGTGGTAAAACTTGATTTATCTATGACTTATCTATGTTTTGAGAACTGGAAATTTATGGTAAAGACTCCATGAGTATGTGCCACTATTTTTCGGAATTTTTTGCACATTAAATGACTCATTTAACTAGTTAATCCCATTTGTTGACTGTCTGTTGACCAGCCACTTGAGGGTAAAACTGAGCATATTGCACTAGCCAGTATTAGCACTCAAGGGGAAATCTGAGCACACAAAAAATGCTAGTATATGACTCGAGGTTATACCTGAGTATATCTAAATTTCCAGGGTTAGACTCGAGGACGCGTGTTGCGGTGCAGAAATGGAAGACGTGCAATTGTTGACGCGTAGACGCGGGTCGCGGTGCGAAGTCGAAGACGTGCAATCGTGGACGCGTGTCGCATTGCAGAAGTCCAAGACGTGCAGACGTGCAGGGGTGGACGCGTAGGACGCGGGTCGCATTAACCACCCCTCGCCTTTATAGACGCCTCCTCCCACTATCTCTGTCACTCTCACTCGCCCACGCAACGACGCCTCTCTCACGTCTCATCATCTTCTCCAAAGCAAAAAAAACCCTCTCCCTCTCCCTCTCCCTCTCCCTCTCCCTCTCCTCTGCCGGCGAGATGGACAAGGAGAATGCCAATCCCATCGTCCACGGCGCCGTCGGCTCCAAGCGCGACGCCTCCCTCTTCGACGCCGTCCCCTCAACGGACGTCGCCGCCGCCTCCGCCGGTGCATCGGAGGCTGCTGCCGCCGGTGGCGGTCAGATCCCGCCGGGATATGACCCCTATGAGCCGGTGACGTACGTCCCGCCCCCGAACCCCTACGACACCTTCCTGGAGGACCCATGGAACGAGGTAACTACGGTTTGCTTCCTTTTTTGTTCCTCATTCCTTTTTAAACCCTATTTTTGCTGGTGTAGATGGATCTGTAGATGGATGAGTATTGGGCTAATATTTGCGCCGATTTTATTCCATTTTGTTTTGATCACTTCTTGATTTCCTTTAAGATTTGGGGTTCGGCCGTTCGGTTAATTTATGCAAGTAATAATTGGATCTCAATCAGTTAACTTATGCAAGTAATCATGGGATCTCAATCGGTTATTTTATGCACTAATCAAAAGATATCAACCGTTTAATTTTGCAAATAATCTGGAATGTGTTCAAGTTCAGATCTGGAATCTGTTTCTTTGCCTATGATGAATCGTTGGGCACAAATTTTTACAGGGAGGGTTCAGCGAACCATTGTTGTGTACAAATCTGTTGTGCATGAGCTTTGGTTCGCTTACACCTTCCCTGTAGATATATAATCGTGCCCACTCTAACTGAGGCAGATTCTGTTTTTCCTAACTTTGTTATCATGCACGTTCGTCATCGTTGCAACTCATTCACTCATAGTTTCTGTTTGATATGGATCAGCTGTCTGGCAGCGACGTCGGCAGCGACGAGGAGGAGGAGGACGTCAAGACTCGCCGAGTGCTCGCGGATGTTGCGGGTCGGCCGAGTACATCTCCTACTTCGCCAAGGGTGTCTACGAGTGCCCCTTCCGCACTAGGAGACTCGGCGGCACGGACTTCAACTGCCTCGTCACGCATGCTGAGAACATCAGCAACACCTTCCCCAAGGTTGGCACGACGATGAACGTCTACTCCTTCCGCGCCAAGCACAGGGCGCTCGGCATGCACCTCCGCAGCATGCAGCGGGTGGAGATCTCCGACGGGCGCATGCCTCCGCTCAAGCCCAAGGCTCCCAAGGGGAGCAGCAGCAACAAGTGGAGGGAGAGCCAGATGGGGTAGGCGGAGTCCTGGACGTGTCTTCGCTGCTGCCTCCCATTTTGTTGTTGGGATCCCTTTGTTGTTAGCTAGGGATCCCTTGTTGTTATGTTGTTAGTATGATGGTGCTGTGAAGAACCTCGAACTTGTTACTATGTTGGCTGCTGTGTATGCAGCTTATTATCTAGGGAGGGATCCCTATTCTACTATATTTTGTTGGCCCTACTTTGTTTTCTCGATTTACTATGACTGTGAATTTATCGTACATTACCCTGGAGATTTGCTTCTAGATTTAACTACATAAATATGGACCAGAGGGAGTACTAGATTGGGATCCCTACTAGATTTGCTGCCATATTGGGCAAACAACGAGGGCCAAAAGGCAGAAATAATTGAAGAAAGACGAAATGCAAACTTCTCTAGATTTGATACTTATTTGGTGAAAAGGACGAGAGAGAAAGAGGGGAAAAAGGTGCTCTTAATAATGCCAATTTGGGGCCGAGAGAGACAGAACCCAGCTCCTGCTCACGTGCGCAACCAAACGCGGTCTCGTCCTGTCCACGCGGTCCCTTTCTACCGGCCCCACACGACGCGGCCCCACACGTGACAGAACGGTCAACTAAACGGGAATCCTGCCGTCTGAGCTGCTTCTGCGAGTTTCAAACAAGGGCTTGGAGAAAACTGAGGAAAAACTAAGGAGCTGGGGAAAACTGAGTACAACTAAGGACCCGAGGGCACGAAAATAGAAATCCCTATGAATTATTACTACCGTTGACAAAGAAAATTCTATGTTTTCAAAATAAAAGCTCTAGCATAAAAAAGTAATCCATGCTTCCCTCTGCGAAGGGCCTTTCTTTTACTTTATGTTGAGTCAGTTTACCTACTTCTTTCTATCTTAGAAGCAAACACTTGTGTCAACTGTGTGCATTGATTCTTACATGTTTACCTATTGCACTCGTTATATTGCTTTATGTTGACAACTATCCATGAGATATACATGTTACAAGTTGAAAGCAATTGCTGAAACTTAATCATCCTTTGTGTTGCTTCAATGCCTTTTACTTTGAATCTATTGCTTTATGAGTTAACTCTTATGCAAGACTTATTGATGCTTGTCTTGAAAGTACTATTCATGAAAAGTATTTGCTATATGATTCAGTTGTTTAATCATTGTCTTTACCATTGCTTCGAATCACTTCATTCACTTCATATGCTTTACAATAGTATTGATCAAGATTATGTTGGTAGCATGTCACTTAGAAATTATCCTTGTTATCGTTTACCTACTCGAGGGCGAGTAGGAACTAAGCTTGGGGATGCTTGATACGTCTCCAACGTATCTATAATTTCTTATGTTCCATGCTAGTTTTATGACAATACCTACATGTTTTATTCATACTTTATATCGTTTTGATGCATTTTCCGGAACTAACCTATTAACAAGATGCCGAAGTGCCAGTTCCTGTTTTCTGCTGTTTTTTGTTTCAGAAATCTTACACAGGAAATATTCTCGGAATTGGACGAAACAAAAGCCCACGATCTTATTTTTCCACGGAGCTTCCAGAACATCGAAGAAGAGTCGGAGACGGGCAGCAGGGGGCCCACACCATAAGGCGGCGCGGGTGGCCCCCTGGCCGCGCCACCTGGTGGGGAGGCCGCCCCCTGGCTCCTCCGAGGCCGCCCTTCCGCCTATATATTCTCTCCGCCTCGAAAACCCTAAAAAGATAAGACACGATACGAGAAAAGTTACGCAGCCGCCGCCATCGCGAAGCCAAGTTCGGGGGACGAAGTCTCCGTTACGGCACGCCGCCGGGACGGGAATTGCCCCCGGAAGGCATCTCCATCGACACCACCGCCATCTTCATCGCCGCTGCTTGTCTCCTATGATGAGGAGGGAGTAGTTCTCCATTGAGGCTAAGGGCTCTACCGGTAGCTATGTGGTTAATCTCTCTCCCATGTGATCTTTATGTGATCATGAGCTTTGTATCACTATTAATCTATGTGCTACTCTAGTGATGTTATTAAAGTAGTCTATTCCTCCTCCATGATGTAATGTTGACAGTGTGTGCATCATGTAGTACTTGGCGTAGATTATGATTGTAATCTCTTGTAGATTATGGAGTTAACTATTACTATGATAGTATTGATGTGATCTATTCCCCCTTTCATAGCTTAAAGGTGACAGTGTGTATGCTATGTTAGTACTCGGTCTAAATTGCAACGGTCTATTATGCTCTAGAGGTTACTTAAATATGAATTCCGAATGTTGTGGAGCTTGTTTACTCCGGCTTGAGGGAGCTCTTGTAGCCCTACACAATGAATGGTGTTTGTTATCCAACAAGAGAGTGTATGTAGCACAAGTGAGGAGAAGTTATTTATTTGTTATGTGATCAAGGTTGAGAGTGTCCACTAGTGAAAGTATGATCCCTAGGCCTTGTTTCCAAATACTGCAAACATCACTTGTTTACTTGTTTCTATCGCATCTTTACTTCCTGCAATATTACCACCATCTATACCACCTGTATTTTACTATCTCTTCGTCGAACTAGTGCACCTATACATCCGACAAGTGTATTAGGTGTGTTGGGGACACAAGAGACTTCTTGTATCTTAATTGCGGTGGTTGCTTGAGAGGAATATCTCTGACCTCTACCTCCCTGAGTTCGATAAACCTTGGGTGATTCACTTAAGGGAAACTTGTTGTTGTTCTACAAACCTCTGCTCTTGGAGGCCCAACACTGTCTACAGGAATAGAAGCGTGCGTAGACATCAGAGGACGGAGGCGCCAATGCCAGCGACGGCCAGGAGGAGGACGGAGGCGGCGCTGACAGCGACGGCGAGGACAAGGAGGAGGAGGAGCAGGAGGAGGGGCAGGAGGAGGAGGAGGACTTCGACGCCAAGTTCGCCCGGCTGGAGGCGCAGGAGGCGGCGGACGACAAGGCGGCGGCAAGGAAGGAGGCCAGGGCCCGGGAAAGGGCGCAGGCGCGGGCGGCGTGTCGTCGTCGTCCGTTCACCGACGACGACGACGAAGACGACACTTCGTCCGACTCCAACTCCTCGACAGACGCGTCGTCGTCCAGTTCCTTTTCCGACGAGGAGGTGACAAGCAAGAGGCGCAGGAGTGAGGATGGCCTTCTAACAAGAAGGCCAAAAGTTAGTTTTTAGTTTATATATGTTTTTAAATTTGTTCTTATTTGTATGTTAAATATGTTTGAACCTTTTCGATTGGAGTAATCTATCCGGTGAATTGTTTATGGCTAATCTATTCGATTCGAGCAACAAGGCATCATTCAGTACTACTTGTTATCACGTTTAAACTTGCTCATTCAACAAAAATGAAAAGAAGGAGCAGAAAAAAAAAACAGTTGCATATCCAAAATGCGTCGGACCGCTGGGGGTGGCCCCCGACGCAAACGGACATTTCACCCCTAGCGGTCATTTTGGCCTCCGCCTGACGACGTAAACGGACGCCCGCGGATAATTTAGGCGTCCGAAATCCATCACCCCGCTGGAGATGCCCTAACCAATGCCCATGATTTATTTCACATTTTAATAACATACAATAATGGGGTAGCAGTGCAGCTCATGTAACTGCTAAACATGCCTCCTGTGCCTATCTGAATGGCACCTGGTTGCACCAGGTCCCAGATTTTTTAGAGCAGCTCCAGTCGCGTCCCCCAAAGTGTCCCCAAACCGCGCCGGATTGAGCGTTTGGGGGACGTGTTTTGTTCGTCCCGCGTTTGGGGAACGTCGCTCCCCAGCCGCGTCCCCCAACGCCGCCCCCAAACATTAAAAATGCTTCTTTTTTAACACAGAACCATTTATCAAATATAGCATATGAATAAAAATGTTTACGAGGATTGTTTTCAAATTAAAATACAACAAACAATAAAACAAGTAAACAAATATAATAAATAGGGCTAGATGCTAGATCAAGGTGCCACGGTATTTCCTTTGATCCTCCATAAATACTCAACGAGATCAGCTTGAAGTTGATCATGAACATTGCTGTCACGGATCTCTGCGTGCATGGCGAGGAAATCAGCAAAATCTGCAGGCAACTCATGATCAACCTCCGCAACAGGGCCCTCACACTCATAGGGACCAACATGTGTCCTGGCATGATTCTTGCGATCATCCTCGATGATCATGTTGTGCATGATCACACAAGCCTGCATCACCTCCCACATTTGGTCGTGAGACCAGCTTAGAGCAGGTACCGGACAATGGCAAATTGTGCTTGAAGCACACCAAATGCCCGCTCGACATCCTTTCTGCAAGCCTCCTGCCGCGTAGCAAAGTGGGAATTCTTCATACCTGATGGATTCGAGATTGTTTTGACAAAAGTGGCCCATTTTGGATATATACCATCGGCTAGATAATAGCCTTTGGTATATTCGGCTAGATATTGCAGTCTCTTTCTCAGTTGGCCCTCTCAAGTAGTATTTGCCAAACTTTCCCACCACAACTCGGCAAAACTTGTACATGCACTCAATGGCAATAGACTCAATCATGTGAAGGTAGTCGTCATGTGTATCGGCAGGTGCTCCGTATGCAAGCATCCTCATGGCGGCGGTGCACTTCTGAATGGACGAGAACCCGACAACGCCTACAGCGTCGAGCTTGAGCTTGAAGTAGGGGTCGAACTCTCGAACGCTGTGGAGGATATTCATGAACAGACCCTTGCTCATCCTGTACCGGCGCCGAAAATTGTCGGCATGTGTTGCCTCATCTGCGAAGTAGTCATTGTGCCGCATGGTATGCCCCTCCATCCTCTGCCGGGGCTTGGACTTCTTTCACCCCGGCCTTGATCCTCCGCGGCGCGGCCTCTTCCTCTTCCCTGCCTCGGCGTCAACCATGTCCTTGAGGGACGCGATGATCAGCAAATGCTCCCGCAGGTCGTCGTCGAAGGCTTGCTCGTCCTCCAGCAGCAGGGCAAGCATCTCATCATCGTTGTCCATGTCTAAAGCAAAATCAATGGTTAAAATTGCGCCGAGGCCAGACGACGCAACGAACAGCGGCCAATCACGCCTACCTGGCAAGTCGTCGAGCACCTTGTGTGCGCGGAGGTGGGGCGGATTTGACGCCGCGTTCTGGGACGCGCTGGCGAAGCGGCCGCAGCGGAACGACCGGCGGGAGCGCCAGCCGCGACGACGGTGCCGACTCTCAGAAGAGATCAGACGTTGAAACGGCCGGGAAATCTAGCGGCGGCGGAGCGGTGGGAGGCGCGGGAAGGAGCGACGAGAAAAAAGGCGCGAACCAACGGTTTATGCAAATAGTCGCCGACATGTGGGAGTCACTTTTCGTTATGTCCGGCGTCCCCGGTGCGTCCCCTGTGGGGCGGGGACGGGCTCAGGGCGCCGGACACCGTATCGGGGCGCGCATGACAAAATTCGGCTTTGGAGAACGCGGTTGGAACCGTTTTTTGGTCCGGTGCACCCCAAATTGTTTTGGGGGGCGCAACTGGAGATGCTCTTAGCCCCTTTATCTAGCAAGAATGCAACTCTGCTCTTTAAGCGATATAAACTTGATATTCTTAATAAAAAAAAACACTCGATGTTGGTATTTCGTAGGCCTCCTCCGCACAGAGAGTGGCATGGCGACATGTGTTGGGATCCAGAGGACAAGAGCGATATTTCTCTCCCCATACCCAGAGGGTCCTATTGAGCATTCACCTGCCTACCGGTAACAGGCAACCAGCCAGCGTGTTCATTCTCCAGCCTAGTTTTGCAATGAGCAAGTCAAAAGGAAGTGCAGAATAACCCAATCAGGGTTTCACGAGTAGATATATGAGAATTTCCTACAATGCCCAACTGTAATGTTCTAATGAATGTATTTACATGCCTTAATCATGATCAACACAACGGAAGGCCTATACTACAGTGTTACACCCAATCCTGTCAGTTTGAGATGGACAAGGAAAAGAACTGCATTCCAAGCCCAATTAAACTCTAAACATATCACCGCAGTCCCACCGAACTCTGCTTTCGCCAAGCCAGATCGTTCATGACAATGGCACCCATGGTTTTTAAGGCGGTAAGACATTCTACCCCCATCTTATCGCCTAAGTGCCTAAAACAGGCAAATTTCCAGGACACATTAAAAACCATGATGGCACCGCCACCGAATCAGCACGAGGATGCCGCTGCTGCCGGTGGTACAAGACAGGGTCCTCCTTCGGATCAAAGTATTCTGTTGGTTATTACTCTCGCACTCTGATAGTTATCACACTAGGGGTTCGCCGCTTCTTCTCAACATCTACACTCTTGTCCCTAGGCTCAGAACTAGACTGCTCAGATCCATTAACTGCAGGCGATGAATCAAATGTTGGAATTGGCTTTGGCCCCTTGGAGGTCGACACTTGCACAGCAGGTACATGCCGTGGTACGACTGGAGGAATATTCATGTATTGCCTTACAGCTGGATTCCGGAAAGCTGAGATAAAAAAATGGAGGGAAGGTATGCAAATTAGGAAATGAGAATGGAGAAAAGTAGGACTGAAGGCGTTCAGATAACCTACCAAATCGACACGCAAGAGAGAACAAGGTCCATGGCACCCAGTAGAAGAAATGTGCCTGCACAAGGAAATAAACTATTAATTGGCATTGCAAAAGTTACATTGTTGTGTTATTAATAAACTATTAATCCATTGCTGCAAACAGAGAAACATAGCTGCAGTTATTCGATATAGGAAAATGTGGATTAAATAGGTTTTTTCACCAAAGGTAGATATCTCTATTAGGGTAAGAGCAGACCACAGGCTATATAGACTAATGTTTTTGGGACAGATACTACTCCATCCCATAATATAAGACGTTATTACAACCAATATGCTCATATATTGTTGTACTAACATCTTATATTATGGGATGGAGAGAGTGCAACATATGCAACTTTTTCAAGTGTTGACAACAGCTCTAGCTTATTTTACTGAAAATCGTGATTTGCATACATTTGGCATTTCCATCCATCAGCAACGCAATATTCAATAATTCGGTGGAAAACAGTTCTACTTTAGGGGAACCATTTGTTTGTATCTGAAGCGCTAAGAACACCTAAATGGCAGCTCCAACTGGATTACACAAAATAAATTCCGCTTTAGCCCATTTCCAAAGAAATCACACCATAAAAAAGCTCCAAGATGGTGGAAACAGGATCTTTTTACACTCAAAATTTTATTATGTTTCACGTAATATGCAGGCTATATTTGGATGGATCAGTCAAGTAGAGAGGACTGACGGTGGAGTGGTCATAGAGTAATAATGTTAATTTGACTATCCAAGTGATGGGCAGATTTGGCAAATTTCAGAAGCCATCTGGGACAGTACCCCAAATGCTCACTTGGCATTTTTTTCCAACAACCCAAAATTTAGTGATTAGGAGAGAACACCTATTCATGCTAACTTACCTGCATTCCCAGCATTTCTGAATTCCTTATAGATGGTAGTTAGAAGTTGTACCTTGCAAAAGCTCATTGATAATGGTACAATCGAAACTGCCAGTACTCTGTTCGCAATCTTTATGTTTTGCCGGATAGGACTTCTGCTTGCTTTTATATTGATCTGGTAAGAAGGATGTAGTTTCTCAACTATAAAATAACAGATAAGATATTTAGTGCCTCGGACAAGATGCACACCTCATCCGCAGCGAATGCCATTGATATCAACACCGGGAGGATGTAAAGCTCGTCAGGAGTTGTCAAATCAGTAAACCAAAATGCTCCACCTTCTTTGAAAGAAGGGACTTTCTCTATCATGTTACTTATCTGCAGTTGGGACAGTGAGCATAAGGTAGGAACAATTAAAAAATTATATATCCTACTGCTAGATTGCAGTTATATAACTAGATGTGATTGTAGATAGTTTTGCTGATTATGAAGAAGTGGCGTGAACTTACAGCACAGGAAAAACTTATGAAGATAGGCCCTTGGATGAATAGAAGGTTATACGGTGTCAATCGACTAACACCATGCCTGAAGAAGACTATCAAGAATTAGAACAATGAATTTAACGCTTGTAAGACTAAATACTGTACAAGGCTGCATAAGATGATAAAGGATGATGTGGTGAAGTCAAATGATGCAAGACGTGTAAATGTTGAAAAAGCAGATTTGAACCAAGAAATAGGTACTTCCAGATCATGAATGATAACAAGAATGATCTGCTAGCCAATAAAGTAATTTAAAAATCAAGCAACTTCAATAGGGCCAAAGTTGTTTAACCAGAGATATAAACACAAATTGATTCTTTGCTAAAAAATGCACCAAAACACATACCATTTCTAAAACACAGCGGTCAGGAAAAAAAAAGTCTTCCAGATTCCAATACAGGAAAATAAGTGAAACATTAGGTAGGTGCATACTTTCTGTATAGCTCACTCAATTTCTTATTCCTCTCTTGCTTCGCACGTGGGTCCGTTGACTGCAGGAAATAGATATGTAATGTCACATCGTTAGGAGTTCTAAACGTAATTTGTCTTCATGGAAACTAAAACTTAGGTTTCCTAGTGGTGTACGATAGAAATAGCTTAGAGCAGAACCAGAACTTGGGGTTCCCGCAAAGCCATTAATGTGGCACCAGTATTCTCCATTACAAATAAATGTGTTGCATTCTTTGTCAACACCATACTAAACAGTTAACTTCGAAATACTCCCTCCGTCCCAGTTCATAGGGCTTGCGCGTATCCCTAGGTCGTAAATTTGATAATAATAATAATAATAATACAAGATATATGTTACAAAATATATATCATTAGAAAGCTCACATGTTCTACTTTCTAATGATATAATTTTTTGTTGTACAATTAATATTATGTTGGTTAAATTGAGAACCTAGAGATACGTGCAAGCCCTATAAACTGGGACGGAGCTAGTACTCGAGTAAGAAGATGGGTAAATGATAACAATGTCCTTGATAATATGTAAGTCAAGTTACTAAATATGGAGTAAAGATATAACTGATCATAGTAACAATGGAACTTCTCTATGATTTGGCAAAAAGGGAGGCAACAAATGCAAAGCCCAATGACATCTTAAAAATGGCTTTATATGTAGCGTTGCACAGAAGAAACTATAGTAAACGTATGCTTGCAGAGATTTGGCTGTTGATACAATTGTGGTACCTAGAACTAGCATGCTCTGAAGAAGTTACAATATAAAATGTAGTCAGAACCGAACAACTAAATGTACTTACATTTACCATATCCTCCTCAATTGCTTTAACTTCTGGCTTCAATGCCTGGATATGGCAAGAGTTTCAAATAAGTAAATCTTGCAGTCACTCTTAGAAGACATATAATGTGGACAGATTTAAACGAGCAACGAACATAACAAAGGTAATAACATAACTGGACCCCCTTTAAGCAAATATGCACGAGGCGCTTGGATTCTCGCTGTACTCTTTGACATAACCAAAAGGCTGACACTAAACATTTCTACACCTCATGTGGCTATCTATAATAGTCATGAGTTCAATGGTGCCATAAGATGATTTAATTACTCACAAAAAAAAAGAGAGAAGATGATCTGAGGATACAGAATTGCAGGATACTAGATCAATTTGAGATGCTACATTTAAAATGGCAACTCAAAAGCAGGTTAGATACTAGCTCAAAAAATGGCAATGTGGCCATCAATTCCCTAAAGCTACTTGACTTTGCATTATCTCCATCATCATGCTTGAAAATGGAACCAACCAAAAACTAGACACTTATCCACTCCAGCAGAGGCGCGAACTAGTTTGATAACACCACTCGACGCGTAAACAAACAACCTAATAAGGTACTGAAGTGAGTTCGTTACATTGATCGTCCTCTCGGCCTTGAACTGGCGCACCAGCAGCGGGATCGTCGCGGCCCGGACCAACACGGTTGTCAGCGCAATAGAAGCCCACCTGCACATGGGAAGTTGGAAACTGAAACCCCAAGTAGATAATGGTGAGGAGTCCACAATGGTATCAGAACGAGGCGGCTTACCAGTTGAGCCCGGTGAAGGAGTGGACGGCGTCGATGAGGTGATGCACGGCGGCGAACGGGGGGAACGAGTCGGCGGCGGCGGCGGCCACCTCCCCCGGGAAAGGCGGCGCGGGTAGAACTGAGGATGCAGCGTCGGAGAGGATGCCCTCCGCGGCGGGTCCGGAGGAGAAGTTACGGCGGGCCGTGAGGTGGGCGCCGAAGGGGAGGGGGAGGGACCTGGAGCGTCGGCGGAGGTCGCTGGAGGGGAACCGGGAGGGTTGGTGGGTAGGAGGAGGCGGCGGAGGGGAGGAGCAGGAGGGGTCGCCGCTCCGGTCGTGGTGGGAGGGGACGAGGTGGGGGAGGGAGGGGTGGAGACGGCGGGTGAGGTGGCGGGAGAGGGCGGAGGCCAGGCTCCTCCGCGCGGAGAACGCCATAGCGGCGGCGGCGCCGGCGGGCTGGGAGATGGTGTGGGGAATTTAGGGAAACCAGGGGACAAGAGAGGGTTAACGGCGAGGTGGATATTTTCTCCCACGTGTGTGCCACTGCCATGTGGGCCCCGTCCTCCGTTCCCGTCCTAAGCCATTGTTATACCCAATTTCTAGTGTCCGTCAGATCAAGATCGGGTGGTGGATGACTTTTTCAGTGGGACCACGTCCACGTGCATCTCTTCTCGTCTACTCATTCCTCATCCTCACCAGCATATCTCATCCTTTCCCACGAACTCGAACCCGAACGGCGGAAGGAAAAGCAATTTGGTCGGCGGAGGAGGGACGAGAGGTGCTGGTGGTGCGTGCCGGCAGCGCCCGCGCTCCCAAGGTGAAGGGGGCGACCATGGCTTGGCGCGGCTGTGGGGAAGAGAGGAATGAGAAGCCCCGGTGCTCCAGAGGTGAAGGGCGGCGGCCATGGGAAGATGTGGTGGTGCGGGTAGGGAAGATCGCACACCCATGCTCGCGAGGTGATGGCCATGGCGACGACGGGAGTATAAGATGTTGTGATGGTGTAGGGCAGCACAGATTCGTGATGGAGCAGAGCGACTGGATCCCTATCATCTTGTCTCTGCGACTGGATCTATCCTGCTATTCAGCGATTATGTAGGGTAGCACATATTCGTTGGATTTTTTTACTTCTCTATGTAATTACTTCTTCTCTTCTTTAATTTTTGTTTCTCCTTGAGATGGATTCGTTGGGGATCTAACCCTTGTTTTTGTACTAAGGAAATTATTCTCAATCCTCTCTGAATGTGTTTTGCTTAGTCATTTGGGCAAGATCTTTACGTCAACATTCAATAGAAAAACTTAGAACAGATTTTTTACATCCAGCATCGCTGGAGGATGCAACACTGGTATTTTTTTTCTAGAATTATACTATTTTGCAAAATATGTGTTATTTTTCTTACATCCAGAGTGATGGAAGTTTAAGGTGAACCCCAAATTTGATGTGTACTATTTGTTGCAACTATATGTAATTTTAGGGCTTTTCTTACATCTATAGTGTGTATTTCCCCAAATTATAGCTGTAATTTTTCTATTTTTTACATTCACCGATGTTATTTTCACATCCCCAATTGAAAGCACAACTAGCTGGTATGAGTTGTTTTCTAGGGATATAATTTTTGCAACGGACCAGGGGTTAAATTTAGTTGAGATGTATGTATTATATTAATCTGGATATCTACTTACGGAATCATAATTACAAAGCTAAATGCAGATGTGACGAGAGGAAGGAAAAAAACGCAGGTTTGTGATCTCATGTTTGGTTCGCAAGGATGTAACTTTATATTTTTTCTACATCTATCGCGGCAATTTCTATATTCTCGAATGTGATAACAAAACTAGCTGCCGTGTGTTTATTTACGGGTCAGCTCCCTCCCTCTACCAAGGAACGAGAATGTTTTTTTACATAGGAACAAAATGTTGTCTCTGCAGTTCGCATGCCGACCCGCTCGGTAGGAGAGACGTGTGGAATTAGGATTTCTATTTTTAGAAACGCGGAGTTATGGGACCAGTTTATTTCCAAATTTAGGCGGGGCACTCCGGTAGACTAAATGGTGCTATAGCACCGTGTAGCAGCGTCCGTTGTTATATGCTCTCTCCTTCTTCGCTGATCACAGAACAACTGTCCACTCCACTCCCAAACCCCAAACCCTCCCACGCCGCGCGAACCCTAGCTACGCGAGTACCACGGTGAGAGCGTCGCCCAGGCCAATGGTGAGCCCGGTGGGGAGGAATGCGGCGATGGCGACCGGAGAGGCGGACCCGGCGGACGGTGGCCCTATTGGACAGCAGATGAGGCCGCTATTCCAGGCCGATCTCGCCTTAGCCGTCGGGCTGCTTGCCGACGAAGGTGACGGCCGACCTCCATCAATTCAAACCCCTCATCCACTTCCACCTCCACTGCCCTAACCCCTCTGCTTTTCTCCCCGACTGCTACTAATTAACTATCTCACCTCCAGATACCATCCGTGACCATCTTCTCCCAGCTGCGATAGGGAAGCTCACGGATCTCGACACTGATGATTTGGTCAGCCCAAGGGACGGTGCTACGACCCTCTACACGGCAAGCTCCATCGTCGGTGTTACATCCACTGGACTAGGTAGTAGAATCGGCTGAACCTGTAGCAAAGTTGCCCCATTTTCGGCTCCTCCTAGTACAT
Organism: Lolium rigidum; assembly: GCF_022539505.1. Classification (NCBI taxonomy): domain Eukaryota; kingdom Viridiplantae; phylum Streptophyta; class Magnoliopsida; order Poales; family Poaceae; genus Lolium; species Lolium rigidum. Next base: position 5,102,756 of record NC_061510.1, on the reverse strand, counting down.
CGGCGTGACGGACGGCCCGCGTCCATGTGTGCAGATGGGGGCAGGACGTTCCGCTGCACCGGCATCGTCGTTGGAGTGGACGAGACCGGCAAGCACGCGAGGATACTGATCGCTTCTGCAGCTATTTGCACCTCCGAGGGCATATTGCAGGATCCAAAGCCCAAGGTAATTAAGGCTGGTCATAGTGGTAAGTACTCCCTCCGTTCCTTTCTATAGTGCCTATTGTTTTTTGGCACGGAAATTAGCGCAAGCAAATTTTTTGACACAAAACCCCCAGCGCTATTTGAGAGAAAAAAAAGGAAACTGGAAACAGATCGGAGACGTGATCTGCTCCCTGCGCACGGCCTACTCCTTCCTAATCTCACGTGATCTGTATTTGCTATTTCCTTAACAGACGCGTGCGTGATCTACTCCTTCCTAATCTCACGTCCAGATTTTCTCTACGTGATTGCATACCAGATTTTGTCAACGTGAACAGATTCTTTTCATATTTTCTGGACGGAAACAAATCGGTGGAAGGGGTTATTTGCAAAAAAACACAGCTTTCCTCTTATATTCTGAAACAATTGCGAAAAAACAATAGGCATTATAGAAAGGAACGGAGGGAGTATCATGTAGTAGTATCATGCATATGATACTTGTGTATGATACTATCTCTATTGTGGTTAGTATCATAAAGTAGTATCATAGTCATGATATATTTATTGCTTTTTAGAATCTCAATGCAAATTTGTGCACATGATTTGTTTGGCATTAACTTTTCTCGTGACATGCGCTATGATACAGTATCTACCTATGTTACTCTAATCTCCTCTCTCCTCCTTAGTTAGCTGTCACATCAGCATTTTTGTGGGACCAATGTGCATGATACTAGCTATGATACTAGCACTATGGCTAGCCTAAGGATCCAAATCTCGGTACCAAACCACCACGTTTTCCTTGCATTCAAGAAATACCAAGTCAATCTTGAAACATAGTAGGAAAATCACTTGTACAATACAATTTCCACCCGAATAAAACTGACAAATCCCAAACCATATTCACACCACCTGTAACTTCTCTTCTACCATACACCATTACTTGAGCTTGCCCATGAATTTATCCTGCTCTTGTCTGTGTTTTTTAATTAATTAATTAATTGCTTCTTTTTTTCATCTTCTCAGTTATCTGTATGTCTGCCGAATGGGACTGTTTTAGAGGGGCATTTGCTCTTCTTCAATGATCACTACAGTCTTGCTCTATTGGATATCATGGTGGACTTCGAACCGACCTTACCCTTTTTTGGCGCCAGACCACAATATGGCCAGGAGGTATTTGTGTTGGCTAGAGACACATAATCTTACCTCAAGGTCAGGCGCGGAACAATCTTGTTTCGGGAAGAATCTCTTTTAGGGCGCAACTACACCATGTTTCTCAGCTGTGAAATCCCTGAGGTAAAAATTTTTATGGTCTCTTGATGCATTTATTGTAGCTAGTATTAATTGTTGGATAATTAGGCACAATTTTCATGATTAATTCCAGAATATAAAACATGATGACAGCAACTACTAACATGTGAAACTCGAACATACTAGATGCATTAAGAGCAATTCCAGCCAACTGTTGGCTATAACAAGATGTCATATCATTTGTAGTCATCATATAGCTAACATGTACAATAGTTGGCTATAATAATGTAGTACTTTACTAATACATGACCCACTTTTCACTCTCACAAGGTGCCTAGGAGCACGTGAAAGAGTTGGCTATTGCATAGTAGCCCACATCCCTTCTCTCTCCTCTTCTCTCTCCTCCAACTCATCTAAAATATATTATTTAATATCTTATAGTCAGCTGACTGGACTCTATTGTACTTGCTCTAATCAACATGAGTAGTAGCAGCACAAACGGTAAAGCATTCATCGCTAGATCGAGATATGTCGCACGTACCGATCTGGTGGAGGTGGCGGTGGAGGTGTAGCAGATGATGTCACAGCAGTAACGTTGTTGATGACAGGGACGACGGGTCGAAGTAGACGGTGTTGAAGACGACGGTAGGCAGCACCGCTCGACTTGGACGGAAGGCGACCCGTGATGAAGAGCTTGAGCAGTCGCGCAGAGCGCTTCCCAAAAATCTAATTCGCCCTCTCCCGTACAGGATCGCAAGGACGAGCGGTTCCGGAGACTCCGCTCTCCCGTTCGCCGATGCACGTCGGCGCGCGGGATGGAGTAGGCTACGATGGCGGCGCAAGCAGAGAGAGGTGGCAAAACCCTAACTCGTGTATTAGATGTGTTTCTGCGGTAGCCGGGCAAGAGATTATATAGGAAACCCTAGGCAACGTGGGGCACGCCCACGTCGCGCGCACGTTTCGAGTCGGTTACAGATAGCCCACGGTCCGGGAGCGACCCGAACCGACTAACTGTGACGCGTCCGTCTAGGACTCTATTCATTTTCCTGAGCTGCAAAAAGTAAGGAAAGTCTCGGCTCGAGGCTCAATCCACTCACCACGAGCGCGACGCGCGTCGTGACGTGACGCGTCGAGTCGAGTCGAGTCGAGACGAGCGAGCGAGGAGGAGGAGGAGCGCGCATGAACCACTCATATTCTTACTCACTTACTATTGGTGGAACAACCCACCTTATAAGCATAGTTTTAAAAACCGGACCGGACCGGCGGTCCAACCGGAAAAAACCGGAACCGGTGCCTCCGCTGGTCTGTTAGGCGCACTAGACCGGACAAGGAGGTGAACCGGAAATCCGACGGTCGAACCGCCGGTTTTCACACGAACCAAAGAAAAACCGGTGGCCGGTCCAACCAGTGAGAAGAAATAATTATGGTAGCGAGGGGTAAAACAACATGCGGGTGCTGGGAATTGAACCCTGCTCGCGAAGATTGTTTGCTTGGCCTCTCCTTACGTGGTAACCGCCTGTTCCGCGCTACTTCTGTGATTATAACAAGAAAGGTATCCTATTTGACTCGATAATTTTATATAATATAACTAAAAAAGAATTAATTTTGAATTACCGGTCCAACAATTGAACCAAGTGAACCAACGGTTGGACCAGTGAACCGTGAACCGAGAGCCTCACCGGTTCGATCACCGGTCCGGTTTTTAAAACTATGCTTATAAGGTGGTCTAACTTCCTCCCAACTTTCCATGTGGGACTAAACTTCCCACCTCTTGCCACTCCCTAGTGAGCTGCCACCAACATGGGCTCAAGCTCACAAGGCTGCCACTATGTGGGTTTTGAGATTTATAGGGAAAACTGAAATCTAGTACGGGCCACTAAAAGTGGGCCCAATATTTCAACAATCCCCCACCAGATCTCAAATCCCTAGCTATTTAGAGATTTACCAATACTCGCTGCTTGTTTATATACCAGTATTTCAGCGGAGACTGTTAAGTTGAACTTCCGCCTAGAACCTTAAGCTACATCCATTCACACTTGAACAATGGACTAAGTCTTGAATCGCAAGTTTTGCGTGAACAGGGTTTCATTCAAAGTCATCACCAGTACATGGCTGCCAGTAGCCTACCCCGTGGGAGAAGCATATGCGTCATACTTCGTGGTCTCTTCATGAGTTTACTAGAGATCACCCAAATCTCATAGATTGCGCGTTTAACAATCGAACTCATATAGGTGTGTTATTTCAAGAATGCTCTGTAGGACACCATCTTTGCTAAAATAGCCAACATAAACACATTAAGGCTTGTTGCCAACCTGCCTTACATCAATTGAGAGTTGTGCATCTTCACATAGAGATGGTTACATAATACTCTCCTCAATTAAACCACTAGTTTGTTCTTCTCGGGTCCTAATTCACCGGATCTCCGATCACAAAGGTTAGGTTACCACTATGGTGTAACATCAACGGGTGTCAAACCCATCTCCCTCGATGCACTTTCTATCACATTGCGTGATAGTCCCTTTGTAAAGGGATCTGTCGGGTTTTTGTCTGTTTGAATATATGTAACAGTTATTACTCCGGAGTTTCGCAATTTCCTGACAGACTTCAAACGTCTTTTGACGTGTCTTGATGACTTCGTGTTATCCTTAGAATTGTTTACTTTGACAATTACAGTTTGATTGTCACAATTCAAAAGGATTGCCGGAACAGGTTTTTCAACCATAGGCAAGTCCATCAAGAGTTCACGCAACCATTCTGATTCAAAAGTGGTTGTGTCTAAAGCAGTAAGTTCTGCTTCCATAGTTGACATCGTCAATATGGTTTGTTTGCAAGATCTTCATGACACTGCGCCACCTCCAAATGTAAAGACATACCCACTTGTGGCGTAGAGATCAGCTACATCAGAGATCCAATTTGAATCACTATATCCTTCAAGCACAGCTGGGTGTCCTGAATAGTGAATCCCATAACTCATTGTACCACATAGGTAGCGCATGACCCTATCAAGTGTGTGCCAATGATCAGTACCCGGGTTTGACATGAACCTACTCAACTTGCTAACAGCAAAAGAGATGTCAGGTCTAGTCGCGCTCGCTAAGTACATGAGTGAGCCAACGATCTGAGAGTATCTCAATTGATCTACGGCAATCCTCCGGTTCTTGCGTAATGTCACACTGGGATCATAAGGTGTTGGAGAAGACTTGCTATCAATATAGCCGAACCGGCTCAAGATCTTCTCAACATAATGGGATTGCGTTAGAGTAATCCCACTCTCGTTCTTAATAAGCTTGATGTTCAGAATCACATCAGCTTCTCCCAAATCTTTCATATCAAAGCACTTTGACAAGAAAGACTTGACCTCGTGTATTACTTTCATGTTTGTACCAAAGATCAAAATATCATCCACGTACAAACATAATATAACACCTTCGCCTCCACCATGGCGATAGTAAACGCACTTGTCAGCCTCATTAAAAACAAAGCCTACAGAAGTTAAAGTTCTGTCAAACTTCTCATGCCATTGCTTAGGTGCTTGTTTCAGGCCATATAAAGATTTCATCAACTTGCACAACTTTCTTTCTTCACCTTTTACTACAAACCCATGAGGCTGATCCATGTAGATTTCCTCTTCCAACTCTCCATTAAGAAAAGTTGTCTTTACATCCATTTGATGAACGATAAGACCATAGGAGGCAACCATGGACAGTAGTACTCGAATGGTGGTAAGTCTAGCGACAGGTGAATAGGTGTCGAAGTAATCTTCGCCTTCTCTCTGTGTGTAGCCTTTAGCTACAAGCCGCGTCTTGTACTTCTCAATAGTACCATCAGGTCTTAGCTTCTTCTTTAACACCCATTTGCAGCCCACAGGCTTGCATCCATGGGGTTGTTCTGATAGCTCCCAAGTTCCATTAGAAAGAATCGAGTCCATCTCATTATGGACAGCTTCTTTTCCAGTCATCTGCATCTGGAGATGCATATGCCTCTGCAATGGACGTGGGAGTATCATCCACAAGGTACACAATGAAATCATCACCAAAGGATTTTTCAATCCTCCGTCTCTTGCTCCGTTTAGGAGCTTCATTGTCATCCTTCTCGGTAACATTCTCATGTGATTGTTCAAAATACTCATTAGATGGACTAGACTCGGGAATTATCTCAGTAGAAATTCTAGCAATGATATGCATATCTTTCATAGGAAACATATTCTCAAAAAATGGTCCATCACGAGATTCCATAATAGTATCAACATGCATATCAGGTACCTCGGATTGAACTACTAAAAATCTATATCCTACACTTCGCGGAGCATAACCTAGAAAGATACAATCCACTGTCTTTGGTCCGAGTTTGCGCTTCTTAGTAATTGGAATATTGACTTTCGCCAAACATCCCCATGTGCGCAAATACGAAAGTGATGGTTTTCTCCCAGCCCACTCCTCATAAGGAGTTTTATCTTTATTCTTGTTAGGAACTCTATTCAGGACTTGACATGAAGTCAATAAAGCCTCCCCGCACCATGCCTTGTTGCCTTTGATAAACCAGCAGTGGCTAACATGGAATTCACCAAGTCAGTCAGCGTGCGGTTTTTCCTCTCGGCAACCCCGTTTGATTGGGGCGAATAGGGAGGTGTCCTCTCATGAATAATGCCATGTTCCTCACAGAATTCATCAAAGATTTAGGAAAATATTCACCACCACGATTCGACCTAAGACGCTTGATCTTTCTCTCTAGTTGATTTTCAACTTCGGCCTTATAAATTTTAAAGTAGTCTAAAGCTTCATCTTTAGTTCGCAACAAATAAACATAGCAAAATCTAGTCGCATCATCAATCAATATCATGAAATATCTCTTTCCACCTTTTGTCAACACACCATTCATCTCGCATAGATCAGAATGTATGAGTTCTAGAGGTGCCAAGTTTTTCTCCACGGCCGCCTTGTGAGGCTTCCGAGGTTGCTTTGATTGCACAAAACTATGGCACTTAGAACCTTTGGCAATGGCGGAATTAAACTCAAACTGGATAGCCGAGACATTAAACCAAAATTAATGTGACATAAACGAGAATGCCAAACACTGGTATCATCACTAACATTGCCACAAAATATGGTTCACAGACTTATTACTGAAATCAGAAAGCGAAAAGCGGAACAACTACTTTATTCGACTCTAAAACAACCTTAAACCCATCTCTGCATAGAAGGGAGCCGCTAACGAGATTCTTGTTCATAGTAGGGACATGCTGCATGTTCCTCAGCTGCACGATCTTCCCCGAAGCGAACTTCAGATCTACCGTCCCAACACCACGAACAGAAGCATGTGACCCATTCCCCGTCAAGACGGAAGAATCCCGGGCGACCTGGTAAGAAGTGAACATGGATATGTCAGCACACACATGAACATTAGCACCTGTATCAATCCATCAACATGGAGATTGAAATACCGAAAGAACAGTAAAGAGATTACCGTACCCATCAGCATTGCTAGCGATCATCGTGTTGACTTGTCTCGCCTTTTTCTTGCGGTCTGTCCTCTCTGGACAGTCCTTAGAAAAGTGGCCAGTCTCTCCACAGGTAAAGCATCTCAAATCTACTTTGTTTATCATCTTCTTATTCTTGAAGGTTGTAGTCTTCATAGGCTTATTGAAGGAGGGCTTGTTATTCCCTTTATTCTTGTTGTAGGGTTTCCTCTGCACCATGTTGGCGCTAGACTAACCCTCTCCTTTCTTAGTAGTATCCTTAGCCCGAGCTTTCTCCTCAACATCAAGAGACGCTATCAGATTTTCAACTGATATCTCCTGTCTCTTGTGTTTGAGAGTTGTGGCAAAGTTCCTCCATGAAGGAGGAAACTTAGCGATGATGCATCCAGCCACAAACTTGTCAGGTAAGGCACACTTAAGGAGTTCAAGCTCTTTCGCAATGCACTGTATCTCATGAGCTTGTTTGACTACAGAACGGTTGTTCACCATCCTGATGTCAAGGAAGCTCTCCATGATGTACAATTCACTGCCAGCATCGGTTGCACCGAATTTAGCATTCAGTGCATCCCAGAGCTATTTACCGCCTACTATGTGCATGTACACATCACATAGACGATCAGCAAGAATACTCAGAACGCATCCGGCGAAGAGAGTATTGTCTTCCTTGAACTTGTTCTGATCTTGGTCAGATATAGTTCCTTCAGGTCAGCCATTACTAACTTGGAATACTTTCAAATGAGTAAGCCAGAGCGTGGCCTTAATCTGCCACCTCTTAAAGTGCACACCGGTAAATTTATCCGGCCTCAGTGCATCAGCAAAACCAGCCATAGTTAACTCAAGAAATTGCCTACAATTAGGTTTTTGGATTGTTGGATAACTAGGCACAATTTACATGATTAATTCCAGAATATAAAACATGATGACAACAACTACTAACATGTGAAACTCGAACATACTAGATGCATTAATCAACATGAGTAGTGTGGTGACCCTGCATACCACTGCATGTTGTAGTATGCCAGTCGTTGATATAACATTCACGAAGTACCCTTCCGCAAATATTACATCCCTCAGAGTAGTACAACAGAACATAGCAGGTCCATAACTCATTCATTTATTATTTCAGACATAATGTACATATCATCTCGGAGCTCCTCTTGGGTCCTAAGAGGGATACTCCTGGGTTCAAGGCGAACCCAACTCAACTTACAATATAGCAGTCTTACTAAGTTATACATTTATTTCCTCGAGCAGTTAAGTACTAAGAGTTCATATTGCTCGGATACTACTACTACTTGGTTAGTCTAAACTTAATCTCCTCCGGAACCCTCCCCGGTTCCATAGACTATAAGGTAGTCTACGCCTTCAACACCTCCAGAGAGGTCTGGTTCTTCATAGCCGATGATGTCGGCTCCTTCAGGATTGTCATTGTCCTCCTCCAGATGGTTCAGACAATCTAAGCAGGGGATTTAAGAGTGGGATGAGTACGAGCGTACTCAACAAGTTCATTATAGAAAAGAGGTGTTTAATGCACTAGCTACGATATTAGACCAGAAAGTCTAATACCAATGCAGGTTTTGATAAACATTTCTTTAAGAGGTTGCTTTTATTTCAAAGAACTATGTCCGTCAGCCTTCACCGGTTTACTAGAACTTCATGGAGCTCCTTTCCGGCCGCGTTCGTAGTTCCATATCCCGGAACAGGGAGTGACAGGTTGATACGTCTCCAACGTATCGATAATTTCTTGTGTTCCATGCCACATTATTGATGTTATCTACATGTTTTATGCACACTTTATGTCATATTCGTGCATTTTCTGGAACTAACCTATTAACAAGATGCCGAAGTGCCAGTTCTCGTTTTCCGCTGTTTTTGGTTTCGTAAATCCTAGTAACGAAATATTCTCGGAATCGGACGAAATCAACGCCAAAGATCTTAGAATCCCCGGAAGCATCCGGAACACACGAGAGGGACCGGAGGGGGGCACGAGGCCCACCACACCATACCCGGCGCGGCCTAGGGGGGCCCGCGCCCCCTAGGGTTTGGCCAGCCCTTCGACCCCCCGGCGCCGCCTCTTCGCCTATATAAAGCCCCTGGATCGGAAAACCCGATACCGATTGACGAAACCCACGTAAACCTTCCGGAGCCGCCGCCATCGCGAAGCCAAGATCCGGGGACAGGATCTCTGTTCCGGCACCCTGCCGGAGCGGGGAAGTGCCCCGGAAGGCTTCTCCATCGACACCGCTGCCATCTCCACCGCCATCTTCATCACCGCTGCTGCTCCCATGAGGAGGGAGTAGTTCTCCATCGAGGCTCGGGGCTGTACCGGTAGCTATGTGGTTCATCTCTCTCCTATGTGCTTCAATACAATAATCTCATGAGCTGCCTTACATGATTGAGATTCATATGATGATGCTTGTAATCTAGATGTCATTATGCTAGTCAAGTGGGTTTTACTTATGTGATCTCCGGAGACTCCTCGTCCCACGTGTGTAAAGGTGACGAGTGTGTGCACCGTGTGGGTCTCTTAGGCTAGATTTCACAGAATACTTATTCACTGTTGAATGGTGTAGTGAGGTGCTTATTTATATCTCTTTATGATTGCAGCATGTTGTATCACAATTTATCTATGTGCTACTCTGGTGATGTGTTATTAAAGTAGTTTTATTCCTCCTGCATGTGTGCAAAGGTGACAGTGCGTGCACCGTGTTAGTACTTGGTTTATGCTATGATTATGATCTCTTGTAGATTATGAAGTTAACTATTGCTATGATATATTGATGTGATCTATTCCTCCTACATATGCATGAAGGTGACGAAGTGTGCATGCTATGCTAGTACTTGGTTTAGTCTCGTTGATCTATCTTACACTAAAGGTTACTAAAACATGAGCATTATTGTGGAGCTTGTTAACTCCGGCATTGAGGGTTCGTGTAATCCTACGCAATGTGTTCATCATCCAACAAAAGTGTAGAGTATGCATTTATCTGTTCGTTATGTGATCAATGTTGAGAGTGTCCACTAGTGAAAGTCTATTCCCTAGGCCTTGTTCCTAAATACTCGCTGCGTTACTACTGCTGCGTTACTACCGCTTGTTTACTACCGCTGCGTTACTACTACTCGCGTTACTACTGCTTGTTTACTCGTCCCGGGCGAGCACTTTTCTCGCCGTTGCTACTCGCTTATTCATACCACCCGTATTTCACTATCTCTTCGCCGAACTAGTGCACCTATTAGGTGTGTTGGGGACACAAGAGACTTCTTGCTTTGTGGTTGCAGGGTTGCATGAGAGGGATATCTTTGACCTCTTCCTCCCCGAGTTCGATAAACCTTGGGTATCCACTTAAGGGAAACTTGCTGCTGTTCTACAAACCTCTCGCTCTTGGAGGCCCAACACTGTCTACAAGAATAGAAGCTCCCGTAGACATCAAGCACTTTTCCGGCGCCGTTGCCGGGAGGAAAGGTAAAAGGCTCTCATACTACGGTCTCGGGTAAAGTATTTTTCTCGGCGCCGTTGTGTGTGTGCTCAAAGCTATTTCCTTTAGATCCTGCAATTGCATCTTGTTGTTTCTTGTTTACACTAGTTTGGCATAATGGACAACGAGTGAGCTTCTTATTCTATTTCCTGATTTAAAACATGGATTGTTTGATGCGAAAATTAAAAAACCTATGAAATCTTGTTTGCATGCCTGGTAGTAATATTAGTATGAACGCTTTGAACACCATTGTTGATAATGATATAGAAAGTTCTAAGCTTGGGGAAGCTGGTTTTCATGATATTTTTAGTCCCCCAAGCATTGAGGAGAAAATTTTCTTTGATGATACTTTGCCTCCTATTTCTGATGATGATAATGATAGTGGTCTTTTGGTGCCACCTACTATGGAGAGTAAATTTTGTTGTGATTATACTATGCCTCCTACACTTGATGAGAATAATAATGATAACTACTTTGTTGAATTTGCTCCCACTACAACTAATAAAATTGATTATGCTTATGTGGAGAGTAATAATTTTATGCATGAGACTCATGATAAGAATGCTTTTTGTGATAGTTATATTGTTGAGTTTGCTCATGTTGCTACTGAAAGTTATTATGAGAGAGGAAAATATGGTTGTAGAAATTTTCATGTTCCTAAAATGCCTCTCTATGTGCTGAAATTTTTGAAGCTATACTTGTTTTATCTTCCTGTGCTTGTTACTTTGCTCTTCATGAACTTGTTTATTTACAAGATTCCCTTGCATAGGAAGCATGTTAGACTTAAATTTGTTTCAAATTTGCCTTTTGATGCTCTCTTTTGCTTCAAATACTATTTCTTGCGAGTGCATCATTAAAACTCGCTGAGCCCATCTTAATGGCTAAAAAGAAAGAACTTCTTGGGAGATAACCCATGTGTTATTTTGCTACAGTACTTTGTTTTATATTTGTGTCTTGGAAGTTGTTTACTACTGTAGCAACCTCTCCTTATCTTAGTTTTGTGTTTTGTTGTGCCAAGTAAAGTCTTTGATAGTAAAGTAAGTACTAGATTTGGATTACTGCGCAGTTCCAGATTTCTTTGCTGTCACGAATCTGAGCCCACTGCCCTGCAGGAAGCTCAGAAAATTATGCCAATTTACGTGCATGATCCTCAGATATGTACGCAACTTTCATTCAATTTGAGCATTTTCATTTGAGCAAGTCTGGTGCCATTTTAAAATTCGTCAATACGAACTGTTCTGTTTTGACAGATTCTGCCTTTTATTTCGCATTGCCTCTTTTGCTATGTTGGATGAATTTCTTTGATCCATTAATGTCCAGTAGCATTATGCAATGTCCAGAACTGTTAAGAATGATTGTGTCACCTCTGAATATGTCAATTTATATTGTGCACTAACCCTCTAATGAGTTGTTTCGAGTTTGGTGTGGAGGAAGTTTTCAAGGATCAAGAGAGGAGTATGATGCAACATGATCAAGGAGAGTGAAAGCTCTAAGCTTGGGGATGCACCCGGTGGTTCACCCCTGCATATATCAAGAAGACTCAAGCGTCTAAGCTTGGGGATGCCCAAGGCATCCCCTTCTTCATCAACAAATTATCGGGTTCCTCCCCCGAAACTATATTTTTATTCGGCCACATCTTATGTGCTTTTTCTTGGAGCGTCGGTTTGTTTTTGTTTTTGTTTTTGTTTGAATAAATTGGATTACATCATGCTTGTGTGGGAGAGAGACACGCTCCGCTGGTTCGTATGAACACATGTGTTCTTAGCTCATAGTATTCATGGCGAAGTTTCCTCTTCGTTAAATTGTTATATGGTTGGAATTGGAAAATGATACATGTAGTAATTGCTATAATGTCTTGGGTAATGTGATACTTGGCAATTGTTGTGCTCATGTTTAAGCTCTTGCATCATATACTTTGCACCTATTAGTGAAGAATACATAGAGCATGCTAAAATTTGGTTTGCATAATTGGTCTCTCTAAAGTCTAAATAATTTCTAGTATTGAGTTTGAACAACAAGGAAGACGGTGTAGAGTCTTATAATGTTTACAATATGTCTTTTATGTGAGTTTTGCTGTACCGTTCATCCTTGTGTTTGTTTCAAATAAGCCTTGCTAGCCTAAACCTTGTATCGAGAGGGAATACTTCTCATGCATCCAAAATACTTGAGCCAACCACTATGCCATTTGTGTCCACCATACCTACCTATACTACATGGTATTTTCCCGCCATTCCAAAGTAAATTGCTTGAGTGCTACCTTTAAAATTCCATCATTTACCTTTGCAATATATAGCTCATGGGACAAATAGCTTAAAAACTATTGTAGTATTGAATATGTAATTATGCACTTTATCTCTTATTAAGTTGCTTGTTGAGCGATAACCATGTTTATCGGGAACGCCATCAACTCATTGTTGAATTTCATGTGAGTTGCTATGCATGTTCGTCTTGTCCGAAGTAAGGGCGATCTACACTGAGTTGAATGGTTTGAGCATGCATATTGTGAGAGAAGAACATTGGGCCGCTAACTAAAGCCATGATTCATGGTGGAAGTTTCAGTTTTGGACAAATATCCTCAAATCTCTAATGAGAAAAGAATTAATTGTTGTCAAATGCTTAAAGCATTAAAAGAGGAGTCCATTATCTCGTTGTCTATGTTGTCCCGGTATGGATGTCTAAGTTGAGAATAATCAAAAGCGAGAAATCCAAATGCGAGCTTTCTCCTTAGACCTTTGTACAAAGCGGCATAGAGGTACCCCTTTGTGAAACTTGGTTAAAGCATATGTATTGCGGTGATAATCCAGGTAGTCCAAGCTAATTAGGACAAGGTGCGGGCACTATTGGTACACTATGCATGAGGCTTGCAACTTATAAGATATAATTTACATGATGCATATGCTTTATTACTACCGTTGACAAAATTGTTTCATGTTTTCAAAATCAAAGCTCTAGCACAAATATAGCAATCAATGCTTTTCCTCTATGAGGACCATTCTTTTACTTTCAATGTTGAGTCAGCTTCACCTATTTCTCTCCACCTCAAGAAGCAAACACTTGTGTGAACTGTGCATTGATTCCTACATACTTGCTTATTGCACTTATTATATTACTCTATGTTGACAATATCCATGAGATATACATGTTACAAGTTGAAAGCAACCGCTGAAACTTAATCTTCTTTTGTGTTGCTTCAATACCTTTACTTTGAATTATTGCTTTATGAGTTAACTCTTATGCAAGACTTATTGATGCTTGTCTTGAAGTGCTATTCATGAAAAGTCTTTGCTTTATGATTCACTTGTTTACTCATGTCATACACATTGTTTTGATCGCTGCATTCACTACATATGCTTTACAAATAGTATGATCAAGATTATGATGGCATGTCACTCCGTAAATTATCTTTGTTATCATTTTACCTTCTCGGGACGAGCAGTAACTAAGCTTGGGGATGCCGATACGTCTCCAACGTATCGATAATTTCTTGTGTTCCATGCCACATTATTGATGTTATCTACATGTTTTATGCACACTTTATGTCATATTCGTGCATTTTCCGGAACTAACCTATTAACAAGATGCCGAAGTGCCGGCTCTCGTTTTCTGCTGTTTTTGGTTTCGTAAATCCTAGTAACGAAATATTCTCGGAATCGGACGAAATCAACGCCAAAGATCTTAGAATCCCGGAAGCATCCAGAACACACGAGAGGGACCAGAGGGGGGCACAGGCCCACCACACCATACCCTGGCGCGGCCTAGGGGGGCCCACGCCCCCCTAGGGTTTGGCCAGCCCTTCGACCCCCTGGCGCCGCCTCTTCGCCTATATAAAGCCCCTGGATCAGAAAACCCGATACCGATTGACGAAACCCACGTAAACCTTCCGCAGCCGCCGCCATCGCGAAGCCAAGATCCGGGGACAGGATCTCCGTTCCGGCACCCCGCCGGAGCGGGGAAGTGCCCCCGAAGGCTTCTCCATCGACACCGCTGCCATCTCCACCGCCATCTTCATCACCGCTGCTGCTCCCATGAGGAGGGAGTAGTTCTCCATCGAGGCTCGGGCTGTACCGGTAGCTATGTGGTTCATCTCTCTCCTATGTGCTTCAATACAATAATCTCATGAGCTGCCTTACATGATTGAGATTCATATGATGATGCTTGTAATCTAGATGTCATTATGCTAGTCAAGTGGGTTTTACTTATGTGATCTCCGGAGACTCCTCGTCCCACGTGTGTAAAGGTGACAGTGTGTGCACCGTGTGGGTCTCTTAGGCTAGATTTCACGAATACTTATTCACTCGTTGAATGGTGTAGTGAGGTGCTTATTTATATCTCTTTATGATTGCAGCATGTTGTATCACAATTTATCTATGTGCTACTCCGGTGATGTGTTATTAAAGTAGTTTTATTCCTCCCGCATGTGTGCAAAGGTGACAAGTGCGTGCACCGTGTTAGTACTTGGTTTATGCTATGATTATGATCTCTTGTAGATTATGAAGTTAACTATTGCTATGATATATTGATGTGATCTATTCCTCCTACATATGCATGAAGGTGACAAAGTGTGCATGCTATGCTAGTACTTGGTTTAGTCTCGTTGATCTATCTTACACTAAAGGTTACTAAAACATGAGCATTATTGTGGAGCTTGTTAACTCCGGCATTGAGGGTTCGTGTAATCCTACGCAATGTGTTCATCATCCAACAAAAGTGTAGAGTATGCATTTATCTCGTTTCGTTATGTGATCAATGTTGAGAGTGTCCACTAGTGAAAGTCTATTCCCTAGGCCTTGTTCCTAAATACCGCTGCGTTACTACTCGCTGCGTTACTACCGCTTGTTTACTATCGCTCGCGTTACTACTACTCGCGTTACTATCGCTTGTTTACCGTCCCGGCGTAGCACTTTTCTCGCCGTTGCTACCGCTTATTCATACCACCCGTATTTCACTATCTCTTCGCCGAACTAGTGCACCTATTAGGTGTGTTGGGGACACAAGAGACTTCTTGCTTTGTGGTTGCAGTGGTTGCATGAGAGGGATATCTTTGACCTCTTCCTCCCTGAGTTCGATAAACCTTGGGTATCCACTTAAGGGAAACTTGCTGCTGTTCTACAAACCTCTGCTCTTGGAGGCCCAACACTGTCTACAAGAATAGAAGCTCCCGTAGACATCACAGGTCACGGTTCTTTACACTCTGCAGAGGTGTGTTGCTTTACCCATAAGAGATCTTAACCTTGGTGCCAACCGGGCAGCTTTCCCGTCCACACTTCCTTCGGTGTGAGGCCCGGTATAAGGTCATAGCCAATCAATTCCTCCGCTACCTCGCACACCCACCCTTTGCTGCATCCCCGACCCTGGGTCCTCGTCGGTCCCATGATTCCCGTATTAGGGTGGACCCCGACCACGACGACAGTCTGGGATCGAACCAAACTCCTTCGCCGGCAGATGCAACCCCTCATAGACCGCAATACCGTGGGGACTTAGATGGCTTCCCCAACCTACCGCTTGCACTTCGGCGACAAGTGTGCTACGGACAAAGCCGTGGGGACTTAATTGGCTTCCCCAGCCTACCGCTTGCCCCGACAGATGACAAGTGTGCTACGGCAAAGCGCGTTCGTTGATGTACAAGAGGTGGAAATACGATTGACTATTCCGTCCCACTCCAGATCTTATGGTTAACACGGGTATTACGGCACAAGAATCACTGGACGACATTTGTTGTTTAATCCTAGATGGATATAAACCCTTGCAATGGAACCTCCACCATATCAACACAATCCATGGTTCCATTGCCCACCACATAGTCATATTCATAGTTATGAAAATAGTGGTTTTGGTTTTTATGCAATAGTGATAAACATAGTACTTTGCAAGTAATTTGATAAAAATACTCGAATGATATGAGCAAGTGATGAACTTGCCTGAACACTGCAAAGTGTTGCAGTTGGATGGTGTGGACTGACCCTTGTCCTCTGTTGCTGAAAAATAGCATCATTATCCAATAAGGGCAATGGTTGAAGAAGCATTTATGCATGAATCCAGTTTTAGGGTTTGTTCCCCCCTTCCGATGTTGTTAATATTTCATGTGAGAGGTTAATACTAAGAATAATTTGGGGATACTCTATTTAGGGCAAAATACAACCTTGAAAGGTTGTCAAGGTGTTTTTAAAGTCCAAAAGAATTTATGGACTTATTTTCATTATTGAAAATAATATATGTGATTTAAATGATTATTTTAATCATCAAATTTGAACTTATTCTTGTTTATCTTCAAAAATTCTATTTCATATTTTATTATGATAGAGTTTTTTATACTGAGTGGTTTTCATATTTTTAATTATTTTTTTAGAGTTAGGAAACATTTACTATTGATTTTTAAAGTTTCAGTATTTTTGTTAATTAGTGAAATGGCAAAAATGCCCCTGGGCCCACCTGTCGGTGTAACCCAGTGGGTTAGGTCGACCGACCCACCGAGTCCGGCTCGACCAGCCTCACTCCTCTCCCTCTCTCTCGCGCGTGTCCGAACCCTAACCCTAATCCCCTCTCTAGCGAACCGCGTCGCCTCCGTCGTCGCCGCTCGATTCCGGCGAGCTCCGCCGGACTTGGCCCTCGCCGTGGGGCACAATCAACTCGCCTCATGACGGCGCGTCGATCTGTCCGCGTCGATCTGGAGCAGATGCTGCTCCCGCTCGTCCTCGACCTCCTCTGCGGCGGCTAGGGTTACGGGATCTAGGCGATCCCGCCGCTCCTGGCGCTCCTGGTGCTGTGGCGCCACCGTGGCTTCACCGCCGTAGTGCGCGTGGTGCTGTGGTGCTGCCATGGCCTGGCTTGGCCTGGCTTGGCCTGGCGCCGCCGCGCTCCGGCGTCTGCCGCCGTGGCCGCCATGGCTGCGCCGTTCTGCTCGACTCCTGGTAAGTGCGCCTCTTTTTCTTCTCCCTCCTGTGCCTGATCTTCTTCCTCCTCTAGCTCTACTGCTGTGCTTTGCTTGCCTGCACAAGAGCTGTTGTGCTCTTCTGTAGCGCCATGTTTGCATGCTCCTGTTGTGCTATGCTGTTGTGCCATGCGTGTGCTACTGCTGTGTGTAGCCCTGCCATGCCTCTGTGCAAGAATTTCTAGTCTAAGCAATTGTTGGGCTAGCATTTCTTGTCTAATTCCATCCCTATGCCTCTGTTCTTGTTAATAGGCTTGCCAGATGCTCAAGTGTATTCATTTCAATTGCCATGGCTTGATTACAATGTGTAATTCTTGCAATTTTGTAAGTGCCAGAGCAATTGTGGCTAATTCTTGTGCTCAATTTATGATTATGCTCAATTGAGTATCATTGTGGCTTATCTGTGTTATACAGTGATGAATTTATACGTGCTTTGCTTGTATATGATGATTCAGTGGTTCATCAATCATTTGATGTGCTACTGGATGCAATCATAAATTATTTATGAGATTATCTGTGAAGCAATTATTAACTATATGTGGCTATTTCATTGACTGGTTCCTGCTCTGCTGCTCAGTGATGCTCTAACATGCACTGGCATGCTCTAGCAAGCTTCTGAGGATCACATGATCATCAGTTGCTTGTAAATGTTGCTATTTCATAACTGTGCCTCACTATTGCTCTCTATGTGTTGTGTGTGCATCACACAGGCTTGGCCTGGTGTGTGCTAGTGCTTGCTTAAGCATCAATTGATGCTTGCAATGATCCAGTGGATCATCTGCAAGGCTCTGGTGAATCTATTGCTTGGGTATTTCATTTATCTGTTGGCGCCGGAATCCCTGGTGTTGCGCCGCACTACACTCCTCCGCCATCAACCTTCAACGTGCTTCTTGGCTCCTCCTGGTTCGATAAACCTTGGTTTCTTTCTGAGGGAAAACTTGCTACTGTACGCATCACACCTTCCTCTTGGGGTTCCCAACGGACGTGTCGACTGCACGCATCAGCAGTCTAGATGAGCCAGTGTCACATGATGAGCTCGAGTTACAACCAGATTTGACTTACATCGAGAAGCCAGCAAAGATTCTCGAGGAGAACTGGAAACAACTCAGGAATCGAGCTATTAAGTACTGCAAGATACAATGGAAACATCACCCCGAGAGGGAAGCCACCTGGGAAAAGGAGGAAGACCTGAGGAAAACATACCCCGAACTCTTCAGGTATTGCAACCACAACTTCGGGACGAAGTTTTCTTTAAGGGGGAAAGGCTGTAATGTCCCAGGTTTAGAGACAATCGAGGGGTAGATTTTAGAAAGGGATGTGCATTGCATCATAAATTCTGGGGAAATTTCGCGCTTTTAAAACAAAACTGCATCGAAGGGGGACAAGTTTCTCTCTCGACACCTTACAGGGTTAGGGTTTCGAGAGTGCGACAAACTTGCTCTTATTCAACTAAATTAGGGTTTTGGAGAAGAGAGAAGGGATATTGCATCACAAACTTAAGTTGCATGATTGAATTCAAATTGAAGTTGCATGATTGAATTCCACCCAAAGTTGAATTTGAAATTCAAATTCAACTTTGGGTGGAATTCAATCATGCAACTTCATTAAGTAAATACCCTCTATTTCAATTGTGAGGAAATTCATTAAGTAAATAATAAATAATACACATTATGAATAATACAAACAATAAGCAAAGCTCATTAGAGAAAACCTTGAGCTTTATTGATTATCACACAATATACATTGTCTTTTCAATATTCACAATTGAAATAAAGGAATAATACAACACATTACAAGAATTGGAAAAATAGAAAAAGAAAAGAAAAGGAAAGTACAATATATTGATCTATCCTAAAACTACAAGCTAATCTTCATTTAGTCTTGAGCTTGATGATCTTCATGTCCATTTGATCATCATCTTGATCCCTGCATACAACATAGCAAATCACAAGTTATGCCAAGTGGCATTCCCACTTGGCAGGTTAGAAAGAAAATGGCCATTGAGCAGATATGATCAAGCTCTGCCGAGCTGATCATCTCACAGCCAAGTACCAAGCCAGATGCCAAGCATCTAGCACACACACATGGAATACATTGTGAACTTGAGATAACCTCCCCGGTAGTTCCAATTCAAAGGCTAATCCTCAGTTTTGACTCAGAATCTTGAAAGGTCCGATGTATCTAGGGCTTAACTTCCCCTTTACTCCGAATCTCTGAAGTCCTTTCATCGGGCTCACCTTGAGATATACCATGTCTCCAACTTGTGGCTCCCATGTCCTTCTCTTCCGATCGGCATAACTCTTCCGTCGACTTTGGGCTATTTTCAGCTCTATCTCTTATAATGTCAATGATTTGTTGCTTTTCTTTGACATAATCGGGATTAAACTCTTTGCTTGCTCCAGCCTTCGTACTCAAAGCATATGGGTGATCTACACTTCCTTCCGTACGTGAGCTTCGAACGGTGCCATCTTGATGCTGCTTTGATAGCTATTATTGTATGAAAACTCTGCTAGTGGCAAGTGCTCCTCCCATGATCCTCCGAAGTCTAGGGCACAAGCCCTAAGCATAGAGTTAGGAAACATTTACTATTGATTTTTAAAGTTTCAGTATTTTTGTTAATTAGTGAAATGGCAAAAATGCCCCTGGGCCCACCTGTCGGTGTAACCCAGTGGGTTAGGTCGACCGACCCACCAGGTCCGGCTCGACCAGCCTCACTCCTCTCCCTCTCTCTCGCGCGTGTCCGAACCCTAACCCTAATCCCCTCTCTAGCGAACCGCGTCGCCTCCGTCGTCGCCGCTCGATTCCGGCGAGCTCCGCCGGACTTGGCCCTCGCCGTGGGGCACAATCGACTCGCCTCATGACGGCGCGTCGATCTGTCCGCGTCGATCTGGAGCAGATGCTGCTCCCGCTCGTCCTCGACCTCCTCTGCGGCGGCTAGGGTTACGGGATCTAGGCGATCCCGCCACTCCTGGCGCTCCTGGTGCTGTGGCGCCACCGTGGTGCGCGTGGTGCTGTGGTGCTGCCATGGCCTGGCTTGGCCTGGCGCCGCCGCGCTCCGGCGTCTGCCGCCGTGGCCGCCATGGCTGCGCCGTTCTGCTCGACTCCTGGTAAGTGCGCCTCTTTTTCTTCTCCCTCCTTTGCCTGATCTTCTTCCTCCTCTTGCTCTACTGCTGTGCTTTGCTTGCCTGCGCAAGAGCTGTTGTGCTCTTCTGCAGCGCCATGTTTGCATGCTCCTGCTGTGCTATGCTGCTGTGCCATGCGTGTGCTACTGCTGTGTGTAGCCCTGCCATGCCTCTGTGCAAGAATTTCTAGTCTAAGCAATTGCTGGGCTAGCATTTCTTGTCTAATTCCATCCCTATGCCTCTGTTCTTGTTAATAAGCTTGCCAGATGCTCAAGTGTATTCATTTCAATTGCCATGGCTTGATTACAGTGTGTAATTCTTGCAATTTTGTAAGTGCCAGAGCAATTGTGGCTAATTCTTGTGCTCAATTTATGATTATGCTCAATTGAGTATCACTGTGGCTTATCTGTGTTATACAGTGATGAATTTATATGTGCTTTGCTTGTATATGATAATTCAGTGGTTCATCAATCATTTGATGTGCTACTGAATGCAATCATAAATTATTTATGAGATTATCTGTGAAGCAATTATTAACTATATGTGGCTATTTCATTGACTGGTTCCTGCTCTGCTGCTCAGTGATGCTCTAACATGCACTGGCATGCTCTAGCAAGCTTCTGAGGATCACATGATCATCAGTTGCTTGTAAATGTTGCTGTTTCATAAATGTGCCTCACTATTGCTCTCTATGTGTTGTGTGTGCATCACACAGGCTTGGCCTGGTGTGTGATGGTGCTTGCTTAAGCATCAGTTGATGCTTGCAATGATCCAGTGGATCATCTGCAAGGCTCTGGTGAATCTATTGCTTGGGTATTTCATTTATCTGTGTTGACTTGCTTGGCTAAGTGGATAAATGATGTGAACTGCTTGCAGTTATGATCATCTTTTTAACTGTGACAGACTAGATGGATGCCAACCCTTGGTTGTGTACCCTAGTCCATTATTTGAACCCTTCTGGTGATGATAACTGTGCAAGGCTTGTGATTTGGGGCTGTTTTAGTGGTTGAGGTGGCCTCAACAGCAGTTCTTGCTGTTCAGGAAGCTCCCACCCCTGTTGACTGGCTGTGGCTTGATGAATGCATCACTGGACAATCCCTTGTTGGATTTCCAGTGAGTTTTTGTTGACTGCCAAAACCCACCGGCGGGCAGCGGCCTTGTCAACACTGTAGAGCCGGGGGGAGCCTAGAGCTGCGGCTGGCTGAGACCCCTCCGAGCGACGGCCCGCAATGCTCTTCTCGGTCACACGCGGCGCTGCGAAGTGCAAGGGCGTGCCACCCGACCTATACCCGGTCGGGAAGGTGATGAGATT